>NC_091156.1:49132419-49159919 GCF_040958095.1 Procambarus clarkii
GAGTCCCAATCATCCAGGACTTACCACACAACCATGAGTCCCAATCATCCAGGACTTACCACACAACCATGAGTCCCAATCATCCAGGACTTACCACACAACCATGAGTCCCAATCATCCAGGACTTACCACACAACCATGAGTCCCAATCATCCAGGATTTACCACAATCAGACAACCTGATAATTCCAGTATAAGTGGACAGATATTCAAGACTACTTGATAATATCAGTATAAGTAAACGGATATATAAGTCCTCCTGATAATTCCAGTATAAGTGGAAATATATATACCAGACCACCTGATTATTCCAGTATAATATGACATATATACCAGACTACCTGAAAATTCCAGCATAAGAGGAGAAATATATAAGACGACCTGATAATTCCAATATAAGATAGAACAAATTCAAGATTACCTGATAATTCCAGTATAAGGGGACAGATATATCAGGGTCCCGAACAATTTCAGTATAAGAGGACAGATATACCAAGATTACCTGATAATTCCAATATAAGAGGAGAGCTATACTACATTACTTGATAATTCCAATAAAAGAGAACCGATATCAGATTACCTGATAATTCTAGTGTAGGAGGACAGATATACCAGACTTCCTAATAATTCAGTATAAGAGGACAGATATACCAGACTACGTGATATTTCCAGTGTAAGAGGACATATATACCAGACTACGTGATATTTCCAGTGTAAGAGGACATATATACCAGACTACGTGATATTTCCAGTGTAAGAGGACATATATACCAGACTACATGATATTTCCAGTATAAGAGGACATATATACCAGACTACCTGATTATTCCAGTATAAGAGGCCAAATATACCAGACTTTCTAATAATTAAGTATAAGAGGACAGATATACCAGACTACCTGATTATTCCAGTGTATGAGGATATATATAGTGTTGAAGACCCCATCGACGCTTCGCCAGCATGATTAAGAACTCACGTAATACTAATGTATTTCATATAATAGCTCTTTTAAAATGAAATATTAGAGAAGATAATGTTGAGAAAACTGAAGGTTTTGCGTTGTATTACATTTAAAAAGACAAAAATCTACAAAAGACAAATCACCACTTGATATGAATATCAAGTGGTGAAGGATTCTGGGTCAGCAACAGCTCGGAGGTTAATTAATGTCCGTCGTCTGTATTCAATCGCGACATTTAATTTGTACAAGAGATCCTTTAATGTTTTTTGAATGCAAATAACAAACATATTTTAATAATTCCAGTGAAATAGTAACTTCCTTAAAACCTTTATTATTTCATAAAGTTAAATTTTGCTTCATGTTGTACCCCTCACTCCACATACGAACTTTTAGGTGTGAATAGATATAATACACAACATACGACACATTACGCACACAGCTTTTGACAATACAACACAACGTGTGACAGACAACCATAGACCAGGCTACCCACAAAAGGCCTAAATGCCAAGACTTAAGTTTAAAATCAGACAGAAAAAAATCTTCGAGAACAAACGGGCAACCTTTAACAGGTAGCCGGCTTCCTGTCTGCAACGAGGCCTCCAAATATGATATGGCAATCAGACAATCTAAATCTGACAATGACAGTCTGATATATTCAAGTAAAAGCACTGTGATGAGCTAAACATTTGAAGCTCAGTCATGACATACTTAACTCAATGAGCCCACAAGTTTCACATGAGACAAAGTAATAGTCCGGACAAAGGAATTCAAACAATTGTATGGCAATAGCTAAGGAGCGATGATCAAGGCACAATAACTCAGAATAGGGGAAATTTCAACTGCAATAATAATTGCTAACTGAAATAATAACAAATGACATATACTTCCAGAAAGTTCAGGTTAAAGAGAAATGAAAATAAGGAAGGCGTTGAAATGGCACTGATATAGAAGCATGTTAACTGTGAGGGGAGTCGCTGGGAGCGATGAAACAGATGAGAATAACATCGCAGGAGTGTTGAACAAGTCAGAATGGCGGTGTCAGTGATTTACAACCCTAAAACATGGGAGAACCAGACATGAAAATGATTAGGCAAACCGATAAATTATTTGAATTGTCAAGGAAGCAACATAGAAAACTCATAAACAAATCCACAATATCCTTGATGAGGGTTCGAACCTATGTCAAGATGATCCCAGATGCACCTTAGTCGATTGCGCCAAGACATGGTTAAAAGAACGGCAACCGGGAGTGCTACAGCCCTCACATGGATCCTGCAGCCTCTCCGAGACACAAACCAGGGCTTTACACAATTCCCCCCAAGAGGAATAACCTCTGTTACCTAGCAGTAAGAGGGGCATCAGGGTAAAAGAAACTGCCCATTTTGTTTCTGCCATCACCAATCCTAGGATCCGGGGATCGAACCCGGATCCTAGGATTACGAGTTCAGAGTGCTGTCTACTTAGCTATCAGGTCCCCTTGTGGATTTGTTCATTTGATGTATCACGCTATTGTGATTTCTGTGTATTCACCTAATTGTGCTTGCCAGGGTTGAGCTCTGCTCCTTCGGCCCGCCTCTCAACTGTCAATCAATCAACTGTTACTAATTACTAAGAAATTTTTTGTTTTCGCACACACCCACCACCCAGGAAGCAGCCCGTAGCAGTTGTCTAATTCCCAGGTACCTTTTTACTGCTAGGTAACAATAGCATAACGCTGAAAGAAACTCTGCCAGCGCCGGGAATCGAACCCCAGCCATAGGATTACGAGTTCCGCGTGCTGTCTACTCAGCTACCAGCCCTCTGTGTGTATTGAAGTAAGGGTGAAGAGGTAGAACAGCTGCAGGCGAGGAGTCACAATAACGTGGCTGAAAATGTTGACCTAACCACACACTAGAAAGTGAAGGGACGACGACATTTCAGTCCGTCCTGAACACAATCGACTTGAGAATGGTCCAGGATGGACCGTAACGTCGTAGTCCCTTCACTTCCTAATGTGTGGTTTGGTCAACAGGTAGGACAGCTTATTGACGGAGCCCGGGTGCATGGGGGAGTTGTGTAAAACCCTGGAATGTGTCTTGGAGAGGCTGCAGGATCCAGGTGAGGGTAGTAGCACTCCCGGTTGTAATTAATTTAACCATGTCGTGATGCAATCGACTAAGGCGCATCTGGGATCCCAGTCCTCCCCACCATCCCCCCCTTCCTCTGTCCCCTCATCCTCCCAATCATTCCTCACTCTCCTGTCCCCATATCCTCCCCACCATCCCCCATTCCACTGTCCCCTCATCCTCCTAAAAATTCCCCACTCCGTCACCTCGTCGTTCCCACCGTCTCTCATTCTTTCATCCCCTCCTCCTCCCTTCCATTCCCCTCTTCCTCGTCCTCTCGTCCTCCCCACCATCCCCCCATTCCCATGTCCTCTTGTCCTCCCCACCATTCTTCATTCCCCTGTCCCCTTGTCCCCATTATCCCAAACTCCCCGCGTCCTTTCATCATCCTCTCCATTACCCCCTCCCCTGTCCCCTAGTCCTACCTTTCATCCTCCACTCCCTTCCCCTCGTCCTCCCAACCATTCCCCACTCCATTGTCCGATACATTCCCAAATGGTCTGATATTCCCATCATTGAAATATAAGAAAAACAGTTAAAAACAAAATGAAAATAATGAAAAATATAAAAATAAATTATTCTCACGAAATGAACAGTACGGTAAACAACACAGCTCAATTCCAACACAATGTCACACAAAATAATTAAATCAAAATGAAAAAAAATCGAAATCCATGAAAACTAAATTTTTCATTGCAACCGGAAACATTGAAATGAAATTGTAACATATTTAGTATAGTGTGTGCTGTTCTTACGTGCAACAGATAGCACTGTTTCGCAAAAAAAATGTTTTTACATGTCACAGGTGTGGCATCTATAATTGTGCTCACGAAATGAATGGTATGGTAAACAACACAGCTCAATTCCAATGCAGTGCCACAGAAAATAATTAAATCAAAATTAAAGTAAATCGAAATCTATGAAAATTCAATTTCAATGCAATCAGAAACATTGAAATGAAATGGTAAGATATTTAGTATAATGTGTGCTGCTCTTACGTTCAACAGATGGCGCTGTTTCTTAAAAAAAAAAAATGTTTTTACTCGTCACAGATTTGGAATCAATACTTATACTTACGAAATGAACGGTATTGTAAACATTTCAGCTAAATTCTTATGCAATGTCATACAAAATAATTAAATAAAAATGAAAATAAATCAAAATCTATGAAAATTCAATTTATCAATGCAATCGGAAACATTGAAATGGAATCCTGACATATTTAGTATAACATATGTTGTTATTACGTTCAATAGACAACGCTGCTTAAAAAAAATTTTTTTTACCTGTCACAGGTGTGGCATGTATATAGTAGATATATAAAACATCGCCATATTTGAATAGAATGTTGTGTCAAAATTACAAAGCGATCAGTGAAGAACTTTTGGAAATTACAGCGTGTGTTGCTCATACGTCCAACAGATTGTGCTTTTTTTGTCAAAAAAGCATGCTTTTTCCTGTCACAGGTGTGGCACGTACATTGTAGATATATAAAAACACACGGCATCTATATAATAGGTATATAGAAAGACGGGCCTATATATATATATATATATATATATATATATATATATATATATATATATATATATATATATATATATATATATATATATATATATATATATATATATATATATATATATATATTTATATATATATATATATAGATATATATATATATATATATATATATATATATATATATATATATATATATATATATATATATATAAATATATATATATTATTAAATATGACCGAAAAAGTAAGATTAATAATTCTAACACGAATTTTCTCAATCTTTCGTACATTTCTTTTCACTGTTGGTGGTAATTCAAAAATCAATTCTCCAAAATTCATTTTTATTTCTAGTCTGACGCGACACTTGAGCGCGTTTTGTAAAACTTATTACATTTTCAAAGACTTTAGTTAACACATACATAACTGAATAGAACTTACACATCTCCGATTTTGTTTATATCTATATTTGAGTGAGGTGGATGGGGTGAGGTGGTATTTAATAAGGTATTAATTTCATCAACACAAGCCAGAACATGAAACAATGGGTATTGAATAGAAGTGATTGTAGAAAGCCTATTGGTCCATATTTCTTGATGCTTCTATATTGGAGTGGAGTCTTGAGGTGGGTAGAATATAGTTGTGCATTATTTGACTGTTGATTGCTGGTGTTGACTTCTTGATGTGTAATGCCTCGCAAAAGTCAAGCCACCTGCTATCGCTGTATCTATCGATGATTTCTGTGTTGTTTACTAGGATTTCTCTGGCGATGGTTTGGTTGTGGGAAGAGATTATAAGTTCCTTAATGGAGCCCTGTTGCTTATGCATCGTTAAACGCCTAGAAAGAGATGTTGTTGTCTTGCCTATATACTGGGTTTTTTGGAGCTTACAGTCCCCAAGAGGGCATTTGAAGGCACAGACGACGTTGGTCTCTTTTAAAGCGTTCTGCTTTGTGTCTGGAGAGTTTCTCATGAGTAGGCTGGCCGTTTTTCTGGTTTTATAGTAAATCGTCAGTTGTATCCTCTGATTTTTGTCTGTAGGGATAACGTTTCTATTAACAATATCTTTCAGGACCCTTTCCTCCGTTTTATGAGCTGTGGAAAAGAAGTTCCTGTAAAATAGTCTAATAGGGGGTATAGGTGTTGTGTTAGTTGTCTCTTCAGAGGTTGCATGGCGTTTCACTTTCCTTCTTATGATGCCTGCGACGAAACCATTGTAGAAGCCGTTATTGACTAGGACCTGCCTTACCCTTTAGAGTTCTTCATCGACTTGCTTCCATTCTGAGCTGTGGCTGAGAGCACGGTCGACATATGCGTTAACAACACTCCTCTTGTGCCTGTCTGGGCAGTCGCTGTTGGCATTTAGGCACATTCCTATGTTTCTTTCCTTAGTGTAGACTACAGTGTGGAAACCTCCACTCTTTTCCATGACTGTTACATCTAGAAAGGGCAGCTTCCCATCTTTTTCCATCTCGTAAGTGAAACGCAGCACGGAACTCTGCTCAAATGCCTCCTTCAGCCCCTGCAAATGTCTGACATCAGGTACCTGTGTAAAAATGTCGTCAACATACCTGCAGTATATGGCCGGTTTCAAGTTCATGTCGACTAAGACTTTTTGCTTGATGGTACCTATGTAGAAGTTTGCAAACAGGACACCTAGGGGAGAACCCATGGCGACCCCATCTACTTGCTTATACATGTGCCCATCCGGGCTCAAGAAGGGTGCCTCTTTAGTACAAGCTTGGAGTAGTTTCCTTAGAATATTTTCTGGTATGTCAAGAGGAGTACAGGCTGGATCACGAAAGGTCAACAAACTGATCGAAACTGTGAATGCCAAGAAATTAGGACTCCACCTGCCAAAGATTATTGGGGAATATAAACCTGGATATGCGTATGGAAATGTCAAGACACACAAGCCTGGAAACCCACTTCGGCCAATCATTAGCCAGATACCCACACCCACGTACAGACTGGCTAAGTGACTCAACGGCCTGCTGACTCCTTATGTCCCTTGCGCCTTCAGCCTGAAGTCTCCAAAGGAATTTGTTGACTTACTGTGGGGCACACGGGCCACAGGGATAAGAGCCTCGTTGGACGTAGAATCACTATTCACCAACGTACCTGTGGACGAGACAATCGGGATGATAGCCGACAGAGTGTATCGTGATCCAGCCTGTACTCCTAATCAGCTCGTAACATAGCCGCTGCTGACTTCTGGTGAGGTGACGCTTAGACAGCAACGCCATCTATGGAGTGGATAGGTGGACGTTTGCGTCTAAGCCTGTAAGTGAGGTGCCCTAGAGTGTAACCAGTACTGATGACGTGTCTGATTACAGAGTCGACCTGGGATTGCTGTAGTGGACGTTGGATCAGTCTACCCAAGGCAGCCATAGTATCTCCACGTGTTTGAAGCAGAAGCTGTGAGTCACCCCCCCGGATGAACACTGTTGTGTTAGCCTGCCTGTGACGTGGCAGAACCAGGAATTGTCGTACCCGGGGCTGACTGGTGGAGAAGACTAGCCACTGGGGTGCAGCGGGAGGAGAGTGATCAGCGGAATCACACGAGGCTCCTGCCTAGGGCTCGCAACCCTAGTATCAGTCGTGGAGTGGCCTACGCAGCGTAGCTGATTGGAACCAGCCAGCTACAGGCTGGATTTGTGGTTGAAGGCCTCCACGACGGTGCACCCAGTGGGACCGTGATTTGGCTGACCTGTGGCCGGGGTAGACTCGTCTAGAGAATCTATGGATTCATCGTGAGGCCACAAGAAGAGGACCAAGGGCTAAGCATCATTGAGCACCGTGGAACACTCCGCGTCTTCAGAGGAAGACCATATTGTACATTATAGTGTCTATACCCCCCATGTGATAATTTATATATTTATTAACTGGTGATGGTAATTATATATTTAATTTAGAGAATTTGTATCCCTTCCCCTTTAATTTACGTGCGTTACGGAACACACCTCTTGAAAGCCACTACTAGCTTGGGGCCGGATACCCTAACTCTAATAACATCAGAGAAAGAACCCAGTTGCGACCCAATAGGGCCGTAACACATACCTAGTTTTAAAAGTATGAATAGTATTTGCTTCCACAACCTGTTCCCCAAGTGCATTCCATTTTTCCACTACTCTCATGCTAAAAGAAAACTTCCTAACATCTCTGTGACTCATCTGAGTTTCCAGTTTCCACCCATGTCCCCTCGTTCTGTTATTATTACATGTGAACATTTCATCTATTTCCACTTTGTCAATTCCCCTGAGTATTTTATATGTCCCTATCATATCTCCTCTCTCCCTTCTTTTCTCTAGTGTCGTAAGGTTCAGTTCCTTCAGACGCTCTTCATATCCCATCCCTCGTAACTCTGGGACAAGCCTCGTCGCAAACCTCTGAACCTTCTCCAGTTTCTTTATGTGTTTCTTCAGGTGGGGGCTCCATGATGGCGCGGCATACTCTAAGACGGGTCTCACGTAAGCAGTGTAAAGTACCCTAAAAGCTTCCTCATTTAGGTTTCTGAATGAAGTTCTAATTTTCGAAAGTGTAGAGTACGCTGCGGTCGTTATCCTACTTATATGTGCCTCAGGAGTTAGATTAGGTGTCACATCCACTCCCAGGTCTCTTTCTCGAATCGTTACAGGTAGGCTGTTCCCCTTCATTGTGTACTGTCCCTTTGGTCTCCTGTCACCTGATCCCATTTCCATAACTTTACATTTACTGGTGTTAAACTCCAGTAGCCATTTCCCTGACCATCTCTGCAACCTGTTTAAGTCCTCTTGGAGGATCCTACAATCCTCGTCTGTCACAACTCTTCTCATTAATTTTGCGTCATTCGCAAACATTGACATGTATGATTCCACTCCTGTAAACATATAATTTACGTAAATTAGAAAGAGGATTGGTCCCAGCACCGATCCTTGAGGTACTCCACTTGTTACTGTTCGCCAGTCCGACTTCTCGCCCCTTACCATTACCCACTGGCTCCTTCCTGTTAGGTAGTTCTTCACCCATACTAGGGCCTTTCCGCTTACTCCTGCCTGCCTCTCAAGTTTGTATAGCAGTCTCATGTGCGGTACTGTATCAAAGGCCTTTTGGCAGTCAAGAAATATGCAATCTGCCCAGCCTTCTCTGTCCTGCCTTATCCTTGTTACTTTATCATAGAATTCTAAAAGGTTTGTTAGGCATGATTTCCCTGTCCAGAACCCATGTTGGTGCTTGTTTACAAACCCAATGCTCTCCAGGTGCTCAACAAGTCTTAGCCTAATTATTCTTTCAAGTATTTTGCAGGGGATGCTTGTCAGTGATACGGGTCTGTAGTTAAGTGCCTCCTCCCTATCACCTTTTTTGAAAATCGGTACGACATTTGCCTCCTTCCAGCAACTGTTCTGTTATATATAGATAGAGAGTCACTGATGTCGGCAATTCTCCCGACATAAGTGACTCATTAAAGATCATTGCCAGAGGCATGCTGAGAGCCTGCGCTGCCTCTTTAAGTATCCACGGTGATACTTTGTCTGGTCCAACAGCTTTATTTGCATCCAGTGTTGTCAACTGTTTCATTACATCCTCTGCTGTCACCTCTATATCTGATAGTCTTTCATCTTGGGTAATCTCTTCTAACAATGGGAGCTGCTCAGACTCGGTTGTGAACACTCCATGGAATTTTGCATTCAGTACCTCGCAGATTTCCTTGTCGCTTTCTGTATATGCCCCTTCTGTTTTCCTCAGTCTTGTCACTTGGTCATTTACCGACATCTTCCTTCTTATATGGCTATGTAGTAGATTAGGTTGCTTTTTCGCTTTGACTGCAATATCATTCTCATAATTTCTTTCCGACACGCGTCTTATGTTAATGTAATCATTCCTAGCTCTGTTACATCTAATCCTGTTGTCCTCTGTCCTTTGTCTTCTGTACTTCCTCCACTCCCTCCTGCTTCTCACCTTTGCTTCCTGACACTGTCTATTAAACCATGGGTTATTATATTCCCTCCTGTTTTTTTCCTTTATTGTTGGAATAAATCTCTCTTCGGCCTCCTTGCATTTCAATATGACTTGGTTCATCATAACTTGCACTGTTTTTCCTCTAAGTTCTTCCTCCCACTGCACTTCTCCCAGGTAGTCCCTTATTCTTCTGTAGTCCCCTTTTCTGTAATCAAGTCTCCTTTCCCGGACCTCTTGTCCTTTGGTCACAATTTTAAGCTCCATTATGTAGTCAAAGACTAGGATACAATGGTCACTAGCTCCTAGTTGTATTTCATGTTCCAACTGCTCGATGTCTTCTACATTCTGGGTGAAAATGAGATCTAATAGACTGGGCGGATCCCCTCCTCTTTCCCTAGTATCTTCTTTCACATGCTGTATTAGGAAATTCCTGTTAATAACGTCTACCAGCTTCGCTCCCCAGGTCTCCTCCCCGCCATGGGGATTCCTCGTTTCCCAATCTATCTCTCCGTGATTTAGGTCCCCCTTGACCAGCAGCTTCGCTCTCATTCTATGCGCTATAGTTGCTGCCCTCTGCAGTTCATCTATACATTTTTTTTTTTTTTTTTTTTTTTTTTTTTTGAGATATATACAAGAGTTGTTACATTCTTGTACAGCCACTAGTACGCGTAGCGTTTCGGGCAAGTCCTTAATCCTATGGTCCCTGGAATACGATCCCCTGCCGCGAAGAATCGTTTTTTCATCCAAGTACACATTTTACTGTTGCGTTAAACAGAGGCTACAGTTAAGGAATTGCGCCCAGTAAATCCTCCCCGGCCAGGATACGAACCCATGACATAGCGCTCGCGGAACGCCAGGCGAGTGTCTTACCACTACACCACGGAGACTGCTAATACATGTCTTGTTGCTGCCCTCGTACTCCTGCCTGGGCCTTCTACTGTTTGGTGGGGGATTGTAGAGTATCAAGATTACAATCTTCTTCCCATCCACTGCCAGAGTTCCATGTTTGAAGCTCGTGCTTTCATTGGTACCCAGATTTTCCAGCTCATCAAACTTCCATTTCCGCTTTATTAGTAGTACCACTCCTCCTCCCTGTCTCTATGTCCTTTCTTTTCTTATCACCTGGTACCCCCTGGAAAGATTGCATCCGAGATCATGCCATTTATTTTAGTTTCCACTATTGCCACTATGTCTGGGTCTGCCTCACTAACTCTTTCTTTTATCTCTTCTGCTTTATTGGCTACCCCATCAGCATTGGTGTACCAAACCTTGAGACTCTTCTTGGAAACTCGGGTGTCAGAGTTCCCCCTTTCACCGGGGGTCTGGGGGGAACTGGGGGGTGTCTGGGGGGCGAGTGGGGGCTGTGGGGGTGCTAGGGGGGTGCCTGGGAGTGCCTGGTAGGCGAATGTGGTCTGGGCATCTAGGGGGGTAGGAAGGGCATAATGGGTCTGAAAGTTAGGGGTCTGACTAGCATAGGGGGGTTGAGAAATAGAGTGAGACTCAGAGTCAGATAGAGGTTGAGAAGTTGGGGGGGGGGAGGGATACTGAGGGCAGAGGGCTGAGATGAGAATGGAGCATGGGTGCTGGGAATGGAAGAGAGGGTGTATTAGTTAGGGGGGAATCGGGGGTAGGTGGGTGTTTTGGGGTAGAAGAGGGGAAGAGGGAGATGGGGGAAGGTGTTAGGGGGTCACAAGGTGAGGGGGTTAAATGTGGGCTGGAGGTGCATAGGAGGGGTGAGGGTTGGGTGGGGTTTGGGGGTGAGTGGAAGAGGGGTGCAGTGGAAGCTAGGATGGAGTAGATGGAATTGAAGTCAATGGGGGTAGAAGGGGCAGGGGAGTAGGAAGGGGTAGTTGGGGAGGGGGGATGGGAAGGTGGGTTTGGGGAGGGCATGGCTTGACCCACTGGGCGTCGTTGACAGGTGTGATGTAGCAGGGGCAGGGGAATCGTGTGGGAGGTGCAAATGTGGAAGGGACAGGGGGGTTTTGGGGGCTGAGGCAGGGGGGAGGTATAGGAGGGCTGAGTTGGGGAGGATGCGACCTGGGAGGTAACCTGGGAGGTGGCCTGGGAGGTGATCTGGGATATGACCTGGGAGGTGAGACTACCTGAGAGGCTAGTTCGGTGTCGTTGTTGCCATCTATTCTTGTGGGCTATTTGCTCATCTTTCGTCATAAACCTCTCTATAAACACATTGTAATGGGTTTCACTTCTTCTGAGTAAATGCTTGTTCTTCATTATGTACTCCACAGCCTTCTCATTGAAGAATTGCACCAGAACAGGTCTATTCTTGGTACAATTGTAAGGTCCAACCCACCGGCTGATATCCACCTCGTGTTCTGCCATTCCTGCTCCAATACATCTCAATATCTCATGCAATTCATATTTTTCCATTTCTATTCTCTCTTGTCTTGTTGGTGCCCCAGATTCGAATAATCCATGTATTATAATAGACCGTCTCCTCAGTAATTCATTGTCATGCTGGTAGCCTGTCCCCTGGGGATTCTCCATCCCAACCGCAGTCACTAACCCATCCCCTACTAATCCTCTGTCCTTAGCCATGCTGTTAATTCTTCCTAATTCGTTTGTGATACGAGCACATTCCCTCTCCCAGTCCTCTCTTCCCTTCCTAATTTCTTCCTGAATATAGTGCATAAGTTCTTGTTTCTGCCTCTCTACCGCATCCTGTATTTGCTAAAATAACTCACTTTTAATCCCCTGTATTAGATCCTCCATGCAATCGCTCCTTCTCTCTACAAATTTCCCTATTAATTTGTCTATAAATCTGTCCTCCTCCTCATCCCTGCTGGTGATTGACCTTGAACCCCTTCCTGATCTTGTCATTGCAGTAACAACCTAGCCAAAAAGGCGCTCCTCAATACCTTGCACAATCTGCAGCACAAACAGGCGAGAAAGTACTCCACGCGGCTGGTCAAGAGGTGAGGTCCCTGCGTCCCGTGTCACAGCTGGTGAGGTTACTAGTGGTGAGGTCACTCCGGCTCCACAATTTCGGCTCCACAATTTCACAATACCACGATGTACTCAACACTTATTTTCAGTGGTGGTGTTTGTACTGTTTTTCTTCACTTTCTTGTGGTTTGAGTGAGCTTACTAGTTATTCAATCACTCATATACACTCATATATGCATATACACTGATTATTCCCCCCAATTCACTAGCTACGCAAGAGCTTCCCAGACCCTTCTGACCTCCGCGGCTGTCTGACCTCAACTGACCTAAGTGTGTGTGTGTGTGTGTGTACTCAACTAGTTGTACTCACCTAGTTGTGCTTGCGGGGGTTGTCCTCTGGCTCTTTGGTCCCGCCTCTCAACTGTCAATCAACAGGTGTACAGGTTCCTGAGCCTATTGGGTTCTATCATATCTACACTTGAAACTGTGTATGGAGTCAGCCTCCACCACATCACTTCCTAAGGCATTCCATTTGTCAACCACTCTGACACTAAAAAAGTTCTTTCTAATATCTCTGTGGCTCATTTGGGCACTCAGTTTCCACCTGTGTCCCCTAGTGCGTGTGCCCCTTGTGTTAAACAGCCTGTCATTATCAACCCTGTCAATTCCCTTGAGGATCTTGAATGTGGTGATCATGTCCCCCCTAACTCTTCTGTCTTCCAACGAAGTGAGGTTTAATTCCCGTAGTCTCTCCTCGTAGCTCATACCTCTCAGCTCGGGTACTAGTCAGGTGGAAAACCTTTGAACCTTTTCCATTTTAGTCTTATGCTTGACTAGATATGGACTCCATGCTGATGCCGCATACTCCAGGATTGGTCTGACATATGTGGTATATAATGTTCTGAAAGATTCCTTAAACAAGTTTCTAAAGGCCGTTCTTATGTTAGCCAACCTGGCATATGCTGCTGCTGTTATCCTCTTGATATGAGCATCAGGGGACAGGTCTGGCGTGATATCAACCCCCAGGTCTTTCTCTCTCTCGGACTCTTGAAGTATTTCATCTCCCAAGTGATACCTTGTATCTGGTCTCTTGCTTCCTACCCCTATCTTCATTACATTACATTTGCTTGGATTAAACTCTAACAGCCATTTGTTCGACCATTCCTGCAGCTTGTCCAGGTCTTCTTGAAGCCTCAAGCTGTCCTCCTCTGTCTTAATCCTTCTCATAATTTTGGCGTCGTCAGCAAACATTTAGAGGAATGAGTCTATACCCTCTGGGAGATCATTTACGTATATCAGAAACAGGATAGGTCCAAGTACAGAGCCCTGTGGGACTCCACTGGTGACTTCACGCCAGTCTGAGGTCTCACCCCTCACTGTAATTCTCTGTTTCCCATTGTTTAGGTACTCCCTTATCCACTGGAGCCCTACCAGTTACTCCTGCCTGTTTCTCTAGCTTATGCATCAACCTTTTATGGGGTACTGTGTCAAAAGCTTTCCGACAGTCCAAAAAAATGCAGTCCGCCCACCCTTCTCTTTCTTGTTTAATCTTTGTCACCTGATCGTAGAATTCTATCAATCCTGTAAGGCAAGATTTACCCTCCCTGAACGCATGTTGATGGGTTGTCACGAAGTCTCTTCTCTCCAGATGTGTTACTAGGGTTTTTCTCACAATCTTCTCCATCACCTTGCATGGTATACAAGTTAAGGACACTGGCCTGTAGTTCAGTGCCTCTTGTCTGTCACCCTTTTTGTATATTGGTACTACATTAGCAGTCTTCCATATTTCTGGTAGGTCCCCCGTTTCCAGTGACCTACTATACACTATGGAGAGTGGTAGGCAAAGTGCTCCTGCACACTCTTTCAATACCCATGGCGAGATTCCATCCGGCCCAACAGCTTTTCTCACATCCAGCTCCAATAGGTGCTTCTTGACCTCATCTTTTGTAATTTCGAACCTATCCAAGGTCACCTGGTTTGCTGCCACCTCTTCTAGCGCCGCGACATCTCCCTGTTCTATTGTAAAGACCTCCTGGAACCTTTTGTTGAGTTCTTCACATACCTCTTTGTCATTCTCTGTGTACCTGTCCTCGCCCACCCTAAGTTTCATCACCTGTTCCTTCGCTGTTGTCTTCCTTCTGATGTGACTGTGTTCGGTCACACCTTCGGACTGTGCTTGGGTTCGGTCGTGGCTTTATTAGCTATATCATTTTCATACCTTTTCTCAGCTGCTCATCTCACACTGACATACTCGTTCCTGGTTCTCTGGTATCTCTCTCTACTTTCTGGTGTTCTGTTATTACGGAAGTTCCTCCATGCCCTTTTGTTCTGCTCCTTTGCTTTCATACATTCCTTATTAAACCACGGATTCTTCCTTTGCTTCTCTGTTTTTCCTGTCGGGCTGGGACCAACCTGCTTACAGCCTCCTGCCATTTTTGGGTGACATAGTCCATCATGTCTTGTACGGACTTGGTTCCGAGTTCTGTGTCCCAATGTATATCGCATAGGAATTTATTCATTTCCTCATAGTTTCCCTTTCGGTACACCAGCCCTTTGGTTCCCAGTTCTTTTTTGGGGGTGATAATTCCCAGCTCAACCAGGTACTCAAAGCTCAATACACTATGATCACTCATTCCCAAGGGGGCTTCCAACTTAACTTCCCTTATATCCGACTCATTTAGGGTAAATGTCAGATCAAGCAAGGCTGGTTCGTCCCCTCCTCTCATTCTTGTCGGTCCCTTGACGTGTTGACTTAGAAAGTTTCTTGTTGCCACATCCAGCGGCTTAGCTCTCCATGTGTCTGGGCCTCCATGTGGGTCTCTGTTCCCCCAATCTATCTTCCCATGGTTGAAGTCTCCAATGATTAGAAGTCTGGATCCGTTCCTGCTAGCCACAGAAGCTGCTCTCTCTATTATATTGATGGTGGCCAAGTTGTTTCTATCATATTCCTGTCTGGGTCTTTTGTCATTTGGTGGGGGGTTATATATGACTACTATTATAATTTTCTGTCCTCCAGTTGCTATGGTGCCTGAAATGTAGTCACTGAAACCTTCACAGTTCTGAATTACCATCTCTTCGAAACTCCAACCTCCTCTTAGTAGAGCGGAGGTGGTGTAGCAGAGCTACACCACCTCCTCCTCTCCCTTCTCTCTCTTTCCTCACTACATAGTAGCCCTGTGGAAACACTGCGTTTGTTATGATTTTCGTTAACTTTGTTTCTGTGAGTGCTATTACGTCTGGGTTTTCTTCTAGTGCCCATTCTCCAAGTTCACTCGTTTTGTTTGAAATCCCATCTATGTTAGTGTACATCGCCTTGAAGCTCACTTTCTTCTGTTCATTTTCATGTCCCTTTCTTGGCGAGCATTCTGCTGGTGTGGGAAGCTGTTCCGTGGGTGAGAGGATCTGTGAGGTGGTTTGCAGGGTCTCAGAGGATTTTGGGGTGGGGGATGGGGGTTTAAGGGAAGGGGGGACAGGTAGGGTGTGGGTTAAGGAGGTAGGGGGGGACATGGAGGATACGCAATGAGGGGGGAGGAGGGATAGGGAGGGTCTGGGATGAAGGGGGAGGGGGACAGGGGGAAAAAGGTGGGAGGGGGGACATGATGGGAATGGGGAAGGGGTGTCAGGGTCAGAATGGGGTGGGGTGGGAGGGAGGGTTGGGTGGGGGCAGGTAGGGTGAGGGGAAGGGAGGGTTTCTATGCAGAGGGGGGAGGTGGTGTGGCCCCCCCCCCCTCTGGTGTTGCTGGGATGCTGGTTTTGGGTTCTCCTCTTGTCTCTGGGACTGTTGTGTTCGGGGCTGTGATTTCCTGGTTTGCTCCTCTCTCCCTGCTCTTCCTCCTTGCCTCTGCTGCCCTGGCTCTCTCCTCCTTCGTCCTGTCCCTCTGCAGGAATACTTTTTTGTATCCCTCCATATGCTGCAGACGACTCTTCCTTTCGAGAATGTCTTCCTTCGTGGTTTCGTTTGTAAACACCACCTTTACAAGTCGGTTTCTGACATTGTTGTACCTGCCCAACCTGAAAACCTTCTCTATGTTATGTACAGCCCCTTCCATCTGTAACCCCTTCAGTAGCCCATGTATTGCCTCTCTATCCTTGCCATTCCATTCTTGCCTGTTGGATCCTTCCTGTTCTTTGATGCCTACAACTACCACTGATCTTTTCCTCTCCAGCAATTGAGTGGTGCACCTTGCTGCTTCCTGTGACGTAGCTGCTTGCATCGCTACCTCCCTCACTGTGTCCATTGCTTCTGAGCTCTTTTTCAGTATATCCGCAAATGTATCAGGTACAGAGGCATTTCCTTCCAATGTAACATTCCCACCTTTCCTTTGGATGATAATCTGATGCTCGGTCTCTTTATTTTTCTCTGTGAGAGATTTGATCTCCTCTCTTGCTGATGCTAGCTAACTTTGCAGATTGTTAATTGTAATCCTCATTTCATTCATCTCCCTCCTGAATTCCTCCAGAACTTGGGTTAGCAATTCCTTTGTTTGATCTCCCTGGCTGCTTTCCTTGTCCCTGTGTGTGTGTGTGTGTGTGTGTGTGTGTGTGTGTGTGTGTGTGTGTGTGTGTGTGTGTGTGTGTGTGTGTGTGTGTGTGTGTGTGTGTGTGTGTGTGTGTGTGTGTGTGCGTGTGCGTGTGCGTGTGCGTGTGCGTGTGCGTGTGCGTGTGCGTGTGCGTGTGTGTGTGTACTCACCTAATTGTACTCACCTAATTGTGCTTGCGGGGGTTGAGCTCTGGCTCTTTGGTCCCGCCTCTCAACCGTCAATCACCTGGTGTACAGATTCCTGAGCCTATTGGGCTCTATCATATCTACATTTGAAACTGTGTATGGAGTCAGCCTCCACCACATCACTTCCTAATGCATTCCATTTACTAACTACTCTGACACTGAAAAAGTTCTTTCTAACGTCTCTGTGGCTCATTTGGGTACTCAGCTTCCACCTGTGTCCCCTTGTTCGCGTCCCACCAGTGTTGAATAGTTCATCCTTGTTTACCCGGTCGATTCCCCTGAGGATTTTGTAGGTTGTGATCATGTCCCCCCTTACTCTTCTGTCTTCCAGTGTCGTGAGGTGCATTTCCCGCAGCCTTTCCTTCGGAGGCACCTCAAGATAACCTCAAGGAGATAGTGGCCTCTTAGCTAACCTTACAATCTTTAAAAAGTTTTTTTTTTTGGTACTAAAATGAATAAATTTAAATACCTTTATTAGATTTTGAGTAAAATAACCCACTTGGTCTTAGATATTTGCTAAAAGTATTGCAGACATTGATATGTATAGGTCCCATGTGGGAATATATTTTAATATCATGTACGCTATTTTCATGTTTTTAGAGACCAATACAGCAAAGCGTATTAGTGTCACGTACCAAGAGCATGGTGAGCCCTTGGCATGTACCCAGAGCGAGACTAGCATTTTATGTCTCACCAACCCCGACTTTATCAGTAAATATCTACAGAACAGCTTTAACTGGATAATAAATCAGTTCCTCGTTGTGGTCAGTTGTAAACCGGAGTAGTCACTGGCGCGACATCTGACGTCATCACTATTCGTAACAGACGAATACAAAATTTGTCAGTATTTCTGAATTTTGCAAATATTTAAAATATAACAATGTCAAAAGCCCATGTTAACTAAGACCCTCTGCTCGATGGTGCCCATGTAGAAGGTACCTGATGCCAGATGTCTGCAGCAGTTGATGGAGGTTTTTGAGCAGAATTCTGTGTTGAGTTTCACGTACGAGATGGAGAACAATGGGAAGCTGCCCTTTCTGGATGTAACAGTCACGGAAAGGAGCGGAGGCTTCCATACTGCAGTCTACCCCAAAGAAACAAACATAAGAATGTGCCTCAATGCCAATATTGACTGCCCAGACAGGTACAAGAGGAGTGTTGTCAACGCTTACGTCGCCAGTGCTGTAAGCCACAGTTCAGGATGATAAGAAGTCGCTGAAGAACTCTGAAGGATAAGGCAAGTCCTAGTCAACAACGGCTTCTCTAACGGTTTCGTTGAAGACATCATAAAAAGAAAGGTAAAACGCCATGCAACTTCTGAAGAGTCAACCAATACAACACTTGTACCCCCCAATTAAACTATTTTACAGGAACTTCTTTTCGATGGCTCATAAAATGGAGGAAAGGGTCTTGAAAGATATTGTTGATAGGAACGTCATCCCTACAGACAAAAATTAGAAAATACAATTGATAATTTATTATAAAACCAAAAAAACGGCATATCTACTCATGAAAAACTCGCCAGACACGAAGCAGAACGCTTTGAAGGAGACCAACGTCGTCTATGCCTTTAAATGCCCATTTGGGGACTGTAAGCCCCAAAGAACTCAGTATATAGGCAAGACAACAACGTCTCTTTCTAGGCGACTAACAATGAATAAGCAACAGGGAACCATCAAGGAACACATAATCTCTTCTCACACCAGACCATCACCAGAGAAATCTTAACAAACAACACAGAAATCATCGTCAGGTACGGCGATAGCAGGCGGCTAGACATCAGCGAGGCACTACTTATCAAAACGTCAGCACGACCAATCAACAGAAAATTAATGCACAGCTATATTCTACCTACTTCAAGACCCCCGAACCAATTTGAAAGCTGCAGGAGGAAGTATATATATATATTTATATATATATATATATATATATATATATATATATATATATATATATATATATATATATATATATATATATATATATATATATAATATATATATAAATATATATATATATATATATATATATATTTATATATATATATATATATATATATATATATATATATATATATATATATATATATATATATATGTCGTACCTAGTAGCCAGAACGCACTTCTCGGCCTACTATGCAAGGCCCGATTTGCCTAATAAGCCAAGTTTTCATGAATAATGTTTTTTCGACTACCTAACCTAACCTAACCTACCTTTTTCGGCTACCTAACCCAACCTAACAAATAAAGATAGGTTAGGTTAGGTTAGGTAGGGTTGGTTAGGTTCGGTCATATATATACGTTAATTTTAACTACAATAAAACAAAATTGACCTCATACACAATGAAATGGGTAGCTTTATCATTTCATAAGAAAAAAATTAGAGAAAATATATTAATTCCGGAAAACTTGGCTTATTAGGCAAATCGGGCATTGCATAGTAGGCTGAGAAGTGCGTTCTGGCTACTAGGTACGACATATATATATATATATATATATATATATATATATATATATATATATATATATATATATATATATATATATATATTTATATATATATATATATATTTATATATATATATATATATATATATATATATATATATATATATATATATTTATATATATATATATATATATATTTATATATATATATATATATATATATATATATATTTATATATATATATATATATATATATATATATATATATATATATATATATATATATATATATATATATATAACTGAAAACTCACACCCCAGAAGTGACTCGAACCCATACTCCCAGGAGCAAACGCCACTGGTATGTACAAGACGCCTTAATCCACTTGACCATCACGACCGGACATAATGAGGTGATAGCCGAGGCTATTTGAACCACCCCACCGCCGGCACTCGGATAGTAGTCTTGGGCATAGCATTTTACCAAATCACCTCATTCTTTGGGGCACACGTGAGGAACACAAATGCGAACAAGCCTGAATGGTCCCCAGGACAATATGCAACTGAAAACTCACACCCCAGAAGTGACTCGAACCCATACTCCCAGGAGCAAACGCCACTGGTATGTACAAGACGCCTTAATCCACTTGACCATCACGACCGGACATAATGAGGTGATAGCCGAGGCTATTTGAACCACCCCACCGCCGGCACTCGGATAGTAGTCTTGGGCATAGCATTTTACCAAATCACCTCATTCTTTGGGGCACACGTGAGGAACACAAATGCGAACAAGCCTGAATGGTCCCCAGGACAATATGCAACTGAAAACTCACACCCCAGAAGTGACTCGAACCCATACTCCCAGGAGCAAACGCCACTGGTATGTACAAGACGCCTTAATCCACTTGACCATCACGACCGGACATAATGAGGTGATAGCCGAGGCTATTTGAACCACCCCACCGCCGGCACTCGGATAGTAGTCTTGGGCATAGCATTTTACCAAATCACCTCAATCTTTGGGGCACACGTGAGGAACACAAATGCGAACAAGCCTGAATGGTCCCCAGGACAATATGCAACTGAAAACTCACACCCCAGAAGTGACTCGAACCCATACTCCCAGGAGCAAACGCCACTGGTATGTACAAGACGCCTTAATCCACTTGACCATCACGACCGGACATAATGAGGTGATAGCCGAGGCTATTTGAACCACCCCACCGCCGGCACTCGGATAGTAGTCTTGGGCATAGCATTTTACCAAATCACCTCATTCTTTGGGGCACACGTGAGGAACACAAATGCGAACAAGCCTGAATGGTCCCCAGGACAATATGCAACTGAAAACTCACACCCCAGAAGTGACTCGAACCCATACTCCCAGGAGCAAACGCCACTGGTATGTACAAGACGCCTTAATCCACTTGACCATCACGACCGGACATAATGAGGTGATAGCCGAGGCTATTTGAACCACCCCACCGCCGGCACTCGGATAGTAGTCTTGGGCATAGCATTTTACCAAATCACCTCATTCTTTGGGGCACACGTGAGGAACGCAAATGCGAACAAGCCTGAATGGTCCCCAGGACAATATGCAACTGAAAACTCACACCCCAGAAGTGACTCGAACCCATACTCCCAGGAGCAAACGCCACTGGTATGTACAAGACGCCTTAATCCACTTGACCATCACGACCGGACATAATGAGGTGATAGCCGAGGCTATTTGAACCACCCCACCGCCGGCACTCGGATAGTAGTCTTGGGCATAGCATTTTACCAAATCACCTCATTCTTTGGGGCACATGTGAGGAACACAAATGCGAACAAGCCTGAATGGTCCCCAGGACAATATGCAACTGAAAACTCACACCCCAGAAGTGACTCGAACCCATACTCCCAGGAGCAAACGCCACTGGTATGTACAAGACGCCTTAATCCACTTGACCATCACGACCGGACATAATGAGGTGATAGCCGAGGCTATTTGAACCACCCCACCGCCGGCACTCGGATAGTAGTCTTGGGCATAGCATTTTACCAAATCACCTCATTCTTTGGGGCACACGTGAGGAACACAAATGCGAACAAGCCTGAATGGTCCCCAGGACAATATGCAACTGAAAACTCACACCCCAGAAGTGACTCGAACCCATACTCCCAGGAGCAAACGCCACTGGTATGTACAAGACGCCTTAATCCACTTGACCATCACGACCGGACATAATGAGGTGATAGCCGAGGCTATTTGAACCACCCCACCGCCGGCACTCGGATAGTAGTCTTGGGCATAGCATTTTACCAAATCACCTCATTCTTTGGGGCACACGTGAGGAACACAAATGCGAACAAGCCTCAATGGTCCCCAGGACAATATGCAACTGAAAACTCACACCCCAGAAGTGACTCGAACCCATACTCCCAGGAGCAAACGCCACTGGTATGTACAAGACGCCTTAATCCACTTGACCATCACGACCGGACATAATGAGGTGATAGCCGAGGCTATTTGAACCACCCCACCGCCGGCACTCGGATAGTAGTCTTGGGCATAGCATTTTACCAAATCACCTCATTCTATGGGGCACACGTGAGGAACACAAATGCGAACAAGCCTGAATGGTCCCCAGGACAATATGCAACTGAAAACTCACACCCCAGAAGTGACTCGAACCCATACTCCCAGGAGCAAACGCCACTGGTATGTACAAGACGCCTTAATCCACTTGACCATCACGACCGGACATAATGAGGTGATAGCCGAGGCTATTTGAACCACCCCACCGCCGGCACTCGGATAGTAGTCTTGGGCATAGCATTTTACCAAATCACCTCATTCTTTGGGGCACACGTGAGGAACACAAATGCGAACAAGCCTGAATGGTCCCCAGGACAATATGCAACTGAAAACTCACACCCCAGAAGTGACTCGAACCCATACTCCCAGGAGCAAACGCCACTGGTATGTACAAGACGCCTTAATCCACTTGACCATCACGACCGGACATAATGAGGTGATAGCCGAGGCTATTTGAACCACCCCACCGCCGGCACTCGGATAGTAGTCTTGGGCATAGCATTTTACCAAATCACCTCATTCTTTGGGGCACACGTGAGGAACACAAATGCGAACAAGCCTGAATGGTCCCCAGGACAATATGCAACTGAAAACTCACACCCCAGAAGTGACTCGAACCCATACTCCCAGGAGCAAACGCCACTGGTATGTACAAGACGCCTTAATCCACTTGACCATCACGACCGGACATAATGAGGTGATAGCCGAGGCTATTTGAACCACCCCACCGCCGGCACTCGGATAGTAGTCTTGGGCATAGCATTTTACCAAATCACCTCATTCTTTGGGGCACACGTGAGGAACACAAATGCGAACAAGCCTGAATGGTCCCCAGGACAATATGCAACTGAAAACTCACACCCCAGAAGTGACTCGAACCCATACTCCCAGGAGCAAACGCCACTGGTATGTACAAGACGCCTTAATCCACTTGACCATCACGACCGGACATAATGAGGTGATAGCCGAGGCTATTTGAACCACCCCACCGCCGGCACTCGGATAGTAGTCTTGGGCATAGCATTTTACCAAATCACCTCATTCTTTGGGGCACATGTGAGGAACACAAATGCGAACAAGCCTGAATGGTCCCCAGGACAATATGCAACTGAAAACTCACACCCCAGAAGTGACTCGAACCCATACTCCCAGGAGCAAACGCCACTGGTATGTACAAGACGCCTTAATCCACTTGACCATCACGACCGGACATAATGAGGTGATAGCCGAGGCTATTTGAACCACCCCACCGCCGGCACTCGGATAGTAGTCTTGGGCATAGCATTTTACCAAATCACCTCATTCTTTGGGGCACACGTGAGGAACACAAATGCGAACAAGCCTGAATGGTCCCCAGGACAATATGCAACTGAAAACTCACACCCCAGAAGTGACTCGAACCCATACTCCCAGGAGCAAACGCCACTGGTATGTACAAGACGCCTTAATCCACTTGACCATCACGACCGGACATAATGAGGTGATAGCCGAGGCTATTTGAACCACCCCACCGCCGGCACTCGGATAGTAGTCTTGGGCATAGCATTTTACCAAATCACCTCATTCTTTGGGGCACACGTGAGGAACACAAATGCGAACAAGCCTCAATGGTCCCCAGGACAATATGCAACTGAAAACTCACACCCCAGAAGTGACTCGAACCCATACTCCCAGGAGCAAACGCCACTGGTATGTACAAGACGCCTTAATCCACTTGACCATCACGACCGGACATAATGAGGTGATAGCCGAGGCTATTTGAACCACCCCACCGCCGGCACTCGGATAGTAGTCTTGGGCATAGCATTTTACCAAATCACCTCATTCTATGGGGCACACGTGAGGAACACAAATGCGAACAAGCCTGAATGGTCCCCAGGACAATATGCAACTGAAAACTCACACCCCAGAAGTGACTCGAACCCATACTCCCAGGAGCAAACGCCACTGGTATGTACAAGACGCCTTAATCCACTTGACCATCACGACCGGACATAATGAGGTGATAGCCGAGGCTATTTGAACCACCCCACCGCCGGCACTCGGATAGTAGTCTTGGGCATAGCATTTTACCAAATCACCTCATTCTTTGGGGCACACGTGAGGAACACAAATGCGAACAAGCCTGAATGGTCCCCAGGACAATATGCAACTGAAAACTCACACCCCAGAAGTGACTCGAACCCATACTCCCAGGAGCAAACGCCACTGGTATGTACAAGACGCCTTAATCCACTTGACCATCACGACCGGACATAATGAGGTGATAGCCGAGGCTATTTGAACCACCCCACCGCCGGCACTCGGATAGTAGTCTTGGGCATAGCATTTTACCAAATCACCTCATTCTTTGGGGCACACGTGAGGAACACAAATGCGAACAAGCCTGAATGGTCCCCAGGACAATATGCAACTGAAAACTCACACCCCAGAAGTGACTCGAACCCATACTCCCAGGAGCAAACGCCACTGGTATGTACAAGACGCCTTAATCCACTTGACCATCACGACCGGACATAATGAGGTGATAGCCGAGGCTATTTGAACCACCCCACCGCCGGCACTCGGATAGTAGTCTTGGGCATAGCATTTTACCAAATCACCTCATTCTTTGGGGCACACGTGAGGAACACAAATGCGAACAAGCCTGAATGGTCCCCAGGACAATATGCAACTGAAAACTCACACCCCAGAAGTGACTCGAACCCATACTCCCAGGAGCAAACGCCACTGGTATGTACAAGACGCCTTAATCCACTTGACCATCACGACCGGACATAATGAGGTGATAGCCGAGGCTATTTGAACCACCCCACCGCCGGCACTCGGATAGTAGTCTTGGGCATAGCATTTTACCAAATCACCTCATTCTTTGGGGCACACGTGAGGAACACAAATGCGAACAAGCCTGAATGGTCCCCAGGACAATATGCATATTGTCCTGGGGACAATAATATGCAACTGAGTTTTCAGTTGCATATTGTCCTGGGGACCATTCAGGCTTGTTCGCATTTGTGTTCCTCACGTGTGCCCCAAAGAATGAGGTGATTTGGTAAAATGCTATGCCCAAGACTACTATCCGAGTGCCGGCGGTGGGGTGGTTCAAATAGCCTCGGCTATCACCTCATTATGTCCGGTCGTGATAGTCAAGTGGATTAAGGCGTCTTGTACATACCAGTGGCGTTTGCTCCTGGGAGTATGGGTTCGAGTCACTTCTGGGGTGTGAGTTTTCAGTTGCATATTGTCCTGGGGACCATTCAGGCTTGTTCGCATTTGTGTTCCTCACGTGTGCCCCAAAGAATGAGGTGATTTGGTAAAATGCTATGCCCAAGACTACTATCCGAGTGCCGGCGGTGGGGTGGTTCAAATAGCCTCGGCTATCACCTCATTATGTCCGGTCGTGATGGTCAAGTGGATTAAGGCGTCTTGTACATACCAGTGGCGTTTGCTCCTGGGAGTATGGGTTCGAGTCACTTCTGGGGTGTGAGTTTTCAGTTGCATATTGTCCTGGGGACCATTCAGGCTTGTTCGCATTTGTGTTCCTCACGTGTGCCCCAAAGAATGAGGTGATTTGGTAAAATGCTATGCCCAAGACTACTATCCGAGTGCCGGCGGTGGGGTGGTTCAAATAGCCTCGGCTATCACCTCATTATGTCCGGTCGTGATGGTCAAGTGGATTAAGGCGTCTTGTACATACCAGTGGCGTTTGCTCCTGGGAGTATGGGTTCGAGTCACTTCTGGGGTGTGAGTTTTCAGTTGCATATTGTCCTGGGGACCATTCAGGCTTGTTCGCATTTGTGTTCCTCACGTGTGCCCCAAAGAATGAGGTGATTTGGTAAAATGCTATGCCCAAGACTACTATCCGAGTGCCGGCGGTGGGGTGGTTCAAATAGCCTCGGCTATCACCTCATTATGTCCGGTCGTGATGGTCAAGTGGATTAAGGCGTCTTGTACATACCAGTGGCGTTTGCTCCTGGGAGTATGGGTTCGAGTCATTCTGGGGTGTGAGTTTTCAGTTGCATATTGTCCTGGGGACCATTCAGGCTTGTTCGCATTTGTGTTCCTCACGTGTGCCCCAAAGAATGAGGTGATTTGGTAAAATGCTATGCCCAAGACTACTATCCGAGTGCCGGCGGTGGGGTGGTTCAAATAGCCTCGGCTATCACCTCATTATGTCCGGTCGTGATGGTCAAGTGGATTAAGGCGTCTTGTACATACCAGTGGCGTTTGCTCCTGGGAGTATGGGTTCGAGTCACTTCTGGGGTGTGAGTTTTCAGTTGCATATTGTCCTGGGGACCATTCAGGCTTGTTCGCATTTGTGTTCCTCACGTGTGCCCCAAAGAATGAGGTGATTTGGTAAAATGCTATGCCCAAGACTACTATCCGAGTGCCGGCGGTGGGGTGGTTCAAATAGCCTCGGCTATCACCTCATTATGTCCGGTCGTGATGGTCAAGTGGATTAAGGCGTCTTGTGCATACCAGTGGCGTTTGCTCCTGGGAGTATGGGTTCGAGTCACTTCTGGGGTGTGAGTTTTCAGTTGCATATTGTCCTGGGGACCATTCAGGCTTGTTCGCATTTGTGTTCCTCACGTGTGCCCCAAAGAATGAGGTGATTTGGTAAAATGCTATGCCCAAGACTACTATCCGAGTGCCGGCGGTGGGGTGGTTCAAATAGCCTCGGCTATCACCTCATTATGTCCGGTCGTGATGGTCAAGTGGATTAAGGCGTCTTGTACATACCAGTGGCGTTTGCTCCTGGGAGTATGGGTTCGAGTCACTTCTGGGGTGTGAGTTTTCAGTTGCATATTGTCCTGGGGACCATTCAGGCTTGTTCGCATTTGTGTTCCTCACGTGTGCCCCAAAGAATGAGGTGATTTGGTAAATTGCTATGCCCAAGACTACTATCCGAATGCCGGCGGTGGGGTGGTTCAAATAGCCTCGGCTATCACCTCATTATGTCCGGTCGTGATGGTCAAGTGGATTAAGGCGTCTTGTACATACCAGTGGCGTTTGCTCCTGGGAGTATGGGTTCGAGTCACTTCTGGGGTGTGAGTTTTCAGTTGCATATTGTCCTGGGGACCATTCAGGCTTGTTCGCATTTGTGTTCCTCACGTGTGCCCCAAAGAATGAGGTGATTTGGTAAAATGCTATGCCCAAGACTACTATCCGAGTGCCGGCGGTGGGGTGGTTCAAATAGCCTCGGCTATCACCTCATTATGTCCGGTCGTGATGGTCAAGTGGATTAAGGCGTCTTGTACATACCAGTGGCGTTTGCTCCTGGGAGTATGGGTTCGAGTCACTTCTGGGGT
>NC_091156.1:49169919-49172419 GCF_040958095.1 Procambarus clarkii
TATAAGCTGGACACGAGTTCTCTCACATTGACAGTGGCTTGACGAAAAATGCAGACTGACCCCTCACTCATCTGGTGCCTTCGGGAGGTGGAGATGTTTGAGATATATATATCTCGAACTATCTACTTCTTTTGTAAGGTCTGATGGCGTAGTGGGTTAAAGCATACTAGTTATGCCAGCTACTGGAAGGTAGTTGTGCTTTCTGGGTTCGAGTCCCACTGGTGGGTGTTGTCCAAAGATTATTTATCTTCACTTGTGGTTTATGCAAGTATAGGCTTATAAGCTGGACACGAGTTCTCTCACATTGACAGTGGCTTGACGAAAAATGCAGACTGACCCCTCACTCATCTGGTGCCTTCGGGAGGTGGAGATGTTTGAGATATATATATCTCGAACTATCTACTTCTTTTGTAAGGTCTGATGGCGTAGTGGGTTAAAGCATACTAGTTATGCCAGCTACTGGAAGGTAGTTGTGCTTTCTGGGTTCGAGTCCCACTGGTGGGTGTTGTCCAAAGATTATTTATCTTCACTTGTGGTTTATGCAAGTATAGGCTTATAAGCTGGACACGAGTTCTCTCACATTGACAGTGGCTTGACGAAAAATGCAGACTGACCCCTCACTCATCTGGTGCCTTCGGGAGGTGGAGATGTTTGAGATATATATATCTCGAACTATCTACTTCTTTTGTAAGGTCTGATGGCGTAGTGGGTTAAAGCATACTAGTTATGCCAGCTACTGGAAGGTAGTTGTGCTTTCTGGGTTCGAGTCCCACTGGTGGGTGTTGTCCAAAGATTATTTATCTTCACTTGTGGTTTATGCAAGTATAGGCTTATAAGCTGGACACGAGTTCTCTCACATTGACAGTGGCTTGACGAAAAATGCAGACTGACCCCTCACTCATCTGGTGCCTTCGGGAGGTGGAGATGTTTGAGATATATATATCTCGAACTATCTACTTCTTTTGTAAGGTCTGATGGCGTAGTGGGTTAAAGCATACTAGTTATGCCAGCTACTGGAAGGTAGTTGTGCTTTCTGGGTTCGAGTCCCACTGGTGGGTGTTGTCCAAAGATTATTTATCTTCACTTGTGGTTTATGCAAGTATAGGCTTATAAGCTGGACACGAGTTCTCTCACATTGACAGTGGCTTGACGAAAAATGCAGACTGACCCCTCACTCATCTGGTGCCTTCGGGAGGTGGAGATGTTTGAGACATATATATCTCGAACTATCTACTTCTTATGTAAGGTCTGATGGCGTAGTGGGTTAAAGCATACTAGTTATGCCAGCTACTGGAAGGTAGTTGTGCTTTCTGGGTTCGAGTCCCACTGGTGGGTGTTGTCCAAAGATTATTTATCTTCACTTGTGGTTTATGCAAGTATAGGCTTATAAGCTGGACACGAGTTCTCTCACATTGACAGTGGCTTGACGAAAAATGCAGACTGACCCCTCACTCATCTGGTGCCTTCGGGAGGTGGAGATGTTTGAGATATATATATCTCGAACTATCTACTTCTTTTGTAAGGTCTGATGGCGTAGTGGGTTAAAGCATACTAGTTATGCCAGCTACTGGAAGGTAGTTGTGCTTTCTGGGTTCGAGTCCCACTGGTGGGTGTTGTCCAAAGATTATTTATCTTCACTTGTGGTTTATGCAAGTATAGGCTTATAAGCTGGACACGAGTTCTCTCACATTGACAGTGGCTTGACGAAAAATGCAGACTGACCCCTCACTCATCTGGTGCCTTCGGGAGGTGGAGATGTTTGAGATATATATATCTCGAACTATCTACTTCTTTTGTAAGGTCTGATGGCGTAGTGGGTTAAAGCATACTAGTTATGCCAGCTACTGGAAGGTAGTTGTGCTTTCTGGGTTCGAGTCCCACTGGTGGGTGTTGTCCAAAGATTATTTATCTTCACTTGTGGTTTATGCAAGTATAGGCTTATAAGCTGGACACGAGTTCTCTCACATTGACAGTGGCTTGACGAAAAATGCAGACTGACCCCTCACTCATCTGGTGCCTTCGGGAGGTGGAGATGTTTGAGATATATATATCTCGAACTATCTACTTCTTTTGTAAGGTCTGATGGCGTAGTGGGTTAAAGCATACTAGTTATGCCAGCTACTGGAAGGTAGTTGTGCTTTCTGGGTTCGAGTCCCACTGGTGGGTGTTGTCCAAAGATTATATATATATATATATATATATATATATATTTATATATAATATATATATATATATATATGTCGTACCTAGTAGCCAGAACTCACTTTTCAGCCTACTATGCAAGGCCTGATTTGCCTAATAAGCCAAGTTTTCATGAATTAATTGTTTTTCGACTACCTAACCTACCTAACCTAACCTAACCTAACTTTTTCGGCTACCTAACCTAACCTAACCTATAAAGATAGGTTAGGTTAGGTTAGGTAGGGTTGGTTAGGTTCGGTCATATATCTACGTTAATTTAACCTCAAATAAAAAAAATTGATCTCATACATAATGAAAT
>NC_091156.1:49177419-49298316 GCF_040958095.1 Procambarus clarkii
TAGTCGCCTAGAAAGAGACGTTGTTGTCTTGCCTATATACTGAGTTCTTTGGGGCTTACAGTCCCCAAATGGGCATTTAAAGGCATAGACGACGTTGGTCTCCTTCAAAGCGTTCTGCTTCGTGTCTGGCGAGTTTTTCATGAGTAGATATGCCGTTTTTTTGGTTTTATAATAAATTATCAATTGTATTTTCTAATTTTTGTCTGTAGGGATGACGTTCCTATCAACAATATCTTTCAAGACCCTTTCCTCCATTTTATGAGCCATCGAAAAGAAGTTCCTGTAAAATAGTTTAATTGGGGGGTACAAGTGTTGTATTGGTTGACTCTTCAGAAGTTGCATGGCGTTTTACCTTTCTTTTTATGATGTCTTCAACGAAACCGTTAGAGAAGCCGTTGTTGACTAGGACTTGCCTTATCCTTCAGAGTTCTTCAGCGACTTCTTATCATCCTGAACTGTGGCTTACAGCACTGGCGACGTAAGCGTTGACAACACTCCTCTTGTACCTGTCTGGGCAGTCAATATTGGCATTGAGGCACATTCTTATGTTTGTTTCTTTGGGGTAGACTGCAGTATGGAAGCCTCCGCTCCTTTCCGTGACTGTTACATCCAGAAAGGGCAGCTTCCCATTGTTCTCCATCTCGTACGTGAAACTCAACACAGAATTCTGCTCAAAAACCTCCATCAACTGCTGCAGACATCTGGCATCAGGTACCTTCTACATGGGCACCATCGAGCAGAGGGTCTTAGTTAACATGGGCTTTTGACATTGTTATATTTTAAATATTTGCAAAATTCAGAAATACTGACAAATTTTGTATTCGTCTGTTACGAATAGTGATGACGTCAGATGTCGCGCCAGTGACTACTCCGGTTTACAACTGACCACAACGAGGAACTGATTTATTATCCAGTTAAAGCTGTTCTGTAGATATTTACTGATAAAGTCGGGGTTGGTGAGACATAAAATGCTAGTCTCGCTCTGGGTACATGCCAAGGGCTCACCATGCTCTTGGTACGTGACACTAATACGCTTTGCTGTATTGGTCTCTAAAAACATGAAAATAGCGTACATGATATTAAAATATATTCCCACATGGGACCTATACATATCAATATCTGCAATACTTTTAGCAAATATCTAAGACCAAGTGGGTTATTTTACTCAAAATCTAATAAAGGTATTTAAATTTATTCATTTTAGTACCAAAAAAAAAAACTTTTTAAAGATTGTAAGGTTAGCTAAGAGGCCACTATCTCCTTGAGGTTATCTTGAGGTGCCTCCGGGGCTTAGCGTCCTCGCGGCCCGGTCGTCGACCAGGCCTCATGGTTGCTGGACTGATCAACCAGGCTGTTGGACGCTGCTGCTCGCATCCTGACGTATGAGTCACAGCCTGGTTGATCAGGTATCCTTCGGAGGTGTTTGTCAAGTTCTCTCTTGATCACTGTGAGGGGTCGGCCAGTTATGCCCCTTATGTGTGGTGGAAGCGTGTTGAACAGTCTCGGGCCTCTGATGTTGATAGAGTTCTCTTTCAGAGTACCTGTTGCACCTCTGTTTTTCAACGGGGGTATTCTGCACATCCTGCCATTCCTTCTGGTCTCATGTGATGTTATTTCTATGAGCAGGTTTGGGACCAGCCCCTCTATTATTTTCCACGTATAGATTATGTAAACATATCCTGTCTTCTAATACCCTTTTTGTATTCAGCTATGTAAATAATCACTAACGTGCTAGTATTCACACGATCAGATTGCAGCCTACTCTCATTACCCTTTGTTTACCCAAGTAAGTAATAATCACACGGTCAACAATCACACCTTACCCTTACCTTCCCCAACTCCCATTTGCCCATATCTCCCCATTCCCTTTACCTCCCTCTCTTACATTCTCATCCCATACCTCCCCCGCCCCTTACCTTCCAACTCTATTGTCTCCCCACACCCTTCACCTTCCCCCTTTCCTTCTTATCCCTTACCTCCCCCGTCATCTCGCCTATTCCCCAACTTATCCAAACCTTCAATAATCCTAATTTATTTGTATATTTTCTGTGTTCTTCGCATTCTCTTCCATATTTTCGTTGTCATGTTATCCATATATTATTCTCTATGTTATCTGTGTTCTTTGTCATGTTTCCATGTTCATCACATGTTTTCTGTACAAATTTTATACTCGATATTCATGTTCATGCGTTCTTTCTGATGTTCCTTGCATGTTCAATGTGTTCTTCGCATTCTCTTACACTTTCTATATGTTCTTTGTCATGTTCCCCATATGTTCACTGCTTTCATCAGTTTTTCTTACATGTTTTCTGTGTTCTTTGTCATGTTCCCGCGAAGTTCACTGTGTTCATCTTACTCTCGTTCATGTTCTCTGCAAATTCCTCCTCACGTTCTAAATGTGCCAAAACACACTTTTCTTATCGTTCTTTAACTAAAATTATTCGTGAAAAACTAAAAAATAGTAAGGATTCAAAAGAAACTTTCCATCACTGTTCATAACTAACTTTGTCCATCGTCAATCAACTAAAAAATAGTCACTTTCATCATTTCCTAAGTAAACTTATTCGCCAAGCAACAGAAAATAATCATGTTCATCATGTTTCCTTGTCATTGCTTAATAAAAATTATTCGTCAATCAACTGAAAATAGCCATGTTCATCATGTTTTTTGTCCTTTTTTAACTACAGTAAAAGTATTCGTCCGTCAACTAAAAATAGTCACTTTCATCATGTTTCCTTGTCATTGCTTAACTGAAATAACACTTCTCTCAACTGAAAATAGTCAAGTGTAGCCTCTTTCCAACACTGTTCTTAACTAAAGTAACCTTTGACTTCGCTACAAATAGTCAAATGTAACTTCTTTCAGCATTTTCGTAACTAAAATTATGTCGTTAAGTTAGACATAAAGTCAAAGGCACCCTTCAAGACATCAAAGGCACACACTTCAAGACATCAAAGGCACACACTTCAAGACATCGAAGACACCCTTCAAGACATCAAAAATACTTTTCGAGACATCAAAGACACACTCAAACACGTCAAAAATATTAATCGCATCCTCAAAAGTTATTCTCAGAATCATCAAAAGGTATTCTCAGTCATTAAAGTTATTATCAGAGTCATCAAAAGTTATTCTCAGTCATCAAAAGTTATTCTCAGTCATTAAAAGTTATTCTCAGAGTTATCAAAAGTTATTCTCAAGAGTCATCAAAGGTAATCTCTAACTCACTTCCGTTCATTAAAGTTATTCTCTAAGTCATCAAAAGTTGTTCTCTAAGACATCAAAGTTATTCTCAGAGTCATCAAAAGGTATTCTCACGTCCTCAAAAGTTAATCTCTAAGTCGTCAAAGTTATTCACAGTCATCAAAGTTCTTCTCTAAGTCATTAAAAGTTATTCTCAGAGCAACCAGAAGTTAATCTCAGTCATCAAAGTCATCAGTCATCTTCAGGCATAAAATTTCTCTCCAAAATGTAACTAGTTCAGCTTTTCATATCAAACTTGCCCTTTTGTTAAAATATATATCTAACCTAACCTAATTGATTCTGTCCTGTTCCTCCCCTAACTGATGCAACTTACCTAACCTAAGGTAACTAACCAAAACTAACGTAATTTACATAACCTAACCTATCCTACCTTACCTGACCTAACCTAATTTAACTTGCATAACCTAGCCTATCCTAGCTTAACTAACCTAACTTACATAACCTAGCCTATCCTAACTTACATAACCTAGCCTATCCTAACTTATCTTACATAACCTAGCCTATCCCAACTTACATAACTTAGCCTATCCTAACTGAACTAACCTCACCTAACCTAACTTAACCTAACCTTACTTATCCTAACCTAACTTACATAACCTAGCCTATCCTAACTTAACTAAACCAATCCTTACTTGAGATAACTAACCTAACCGAACCAAATCTAACCAGACCTAACATAACCTAACTTAACTAATATAACGTATCATAACTTATCTATCCTTACCTTCCTAACCTCCCCCACCTAACCTTTACTTAGCTTATATTCTCATACTTTTCTCCCATTAACCTAACCTCTTTTCATTTTAGTGTATTTATTAGGTTTTATATATTTTGTTCTTATTTGTCACCCCTTTAACCTAACCTTCCGGATGTAGTTTATTGTGTTGGACATATTTTGTTGAATATATTATCCTTAACCTAACCTTACAGATATAGTGCTGTTTCTCCTTTTTGTATATTTTACCCAAATTCACCTTCCCACTTAACCTTACCTCCTAATTTTACTTTGTTTTCACATACAAGATCATTCATTATCTTAGTAATAATATAAGTACAGTAGAAAAGAGTGAGACTTGAGACTGAGAAAAAGAAAAAACGAGAGCAAAGGAACGAGAGCATGGGAGGGGGGGGGGAGCAAGGATGGAAGAGAGAGAGGAGGAGAGAGAGAGAGAGAAGGTGAGAGAGAGAGAGAGGAGAGAGAGAGAGAGAAGGAGAGAGAGAGAGAGAAGGTGAGAGAGAGAGAGAGGAGAGAGAGAGAGAGAAGGAGAGAGAGAGAGAGAGAGGAGAGAGAGAGAGAGAGAGAGAGAGAGAGAGAGAGAGAGAGAGAGAGAGAGAGAGAGAGAGAGAGAGAGAGAGAGAGAGAGAGAGAGAGAGAGAGAGAGAGAGAGAGAGAGAGAGAGAGTGTGGGGAGGACGAGAGAAGGAAAAAGAGAAAACAAAGTAAAAGAAAGAGAGGAGGTTAGGTGGGAATGTTGATTTGGGTAAAATATACAAAGAGGAGAAACAAAACTGTAAGGTTAGGTTCAGGATAATATATTCAACAAAATATATCCAACACAATAAACTACATCTGAAACGTTAGGTTAAAGGGTGAAGAATAAGAAGAAAATATTTAAAACCTAATAAATACACTAAAATGAAAAGAGGTTAGGTTAATGGGAGAAAAGTATGACGACAAACGCAGCCCACCTCACCACCGATAGCCACTGGGGACGCCCCACTCAGCCCTCCTCACTTCCGCCTGGCCCCTGGGGACGCTAAACACCTGCAAGGCCCAGGGGATGCAACACTCAGCCCTCATCACTTCCGCCTGACCCCTGGGGACGCCACACCCAGCCCGCCTCACCACCGCTCGGCCTTTTTGGACGCCACACCCAGCCATACTCTCCACCGCCCGGCCCCTGGGGACACCACACCCAGCACACCTCACCACCGCCCGGCACCTGGGGACGCAACACCCAGCTCTCCTCACCAATCATCGGCCCCTACGGACGCCTCAGCCAGCCCACCTCTCCACCGTCCGGACCCTGGGGACGCCACATCCAACCCTTCTCACCACCGCCCGACCCCTGGGGACGCCACACCCAGCCCACCTCACCACCGCCCGGCCCCTGGGGATGTCACACCCAGCCCTCCTCATCACTGCTCGGCCCCTGTGGACGCCACATCCAGCCCTCCTCACCACTGCCCGGCCCCTGGGGATGCTACACCCAGCCCACCTCACCACTGCCCGGCCCCTGGGGATGTCACACCCAGATCCTCACCACTGTTCGGCCCCTGGGGACGCCAAATCCATCCCTCCTCACCACAGCCCGGCCCCAGGGAACGCCACACCCAGCCCACCTCTTCACCGTCCGGCCCCTGTAGTGGCGGTGGAGAGGAGGTCTGGGTGTGTCGTCCCAAATGGCCGGGAAGTGGTAAGAAGGGCTGGGTGTGGCGTCCCCTGGGGCCGGGTGGTGGTGAGGAGGGCTGGGTGTGGCGTCCCCAGAGGCCGGGTGATGGTGAGGAGGGCTGGGTGTGGCGTCCCCTGGGGCCGGGTGGTGGTGAGGAGGGCTGGGTGTGGCGTCCCCAGAGGCCGGGTGGTGGTGAGGAGGGCTGGGTGTGGCGTCCCCAGGGGCCGGGCGGTGATGATGTGCGCTTGTTGTGGCGTCCCCCCTCCCCCCGGGGCCGAGAGGAGGTGAGGTGGGGTGGGTGTGTCGTCCCCCAGGGGCTGGGCGGTGGTGTGGAGGGCTGGGTGCGACGTCCCCAGGGGCCGAAAGATGGTGAGGTGAGCTGGGTGTGTCGTCCCCCAGGGGCAAGCGGTGGTGAGGAGGGCGTGGTGTTGCGTCACCAGGGGCCGGGCGGTGGTGTTGGTGGGCTTGATGTGTCGTCACTAGGGGGCGGGCGGTGGTGAGGTAGGCTGGGTGGGCGTCCCCAGGGGCCGGGCGGTGGTGAGGTGGGCAGAGTGTGGCGTCCCCAGGGGCCGGGTGGTGGTGAGGTAGGCTGGGTGGGCGTCTCCAGGGGCCGGGCGGTGGTGAGGTGGGCAGAATGTGGCGTCCCCAGGGGCCGGGTGGTGGTGAGGTAGGCTGGGTGGGCGTACCCAGGGGTAAGGCGGTGGTGAGGACGGCAGAGTGTGGCATCCCCAGGGGCCGGGCGGTGGTGAGGACGGCAGTGTGGCGTCCCCAGGGGCCGGGCGGTGATAAGGTGGGCTGGGTGTGGCGTCCCCACGGGCCGAGCGTTGGTGAGGAGGGCGGGGTGAGGCGTCTCCAAGGGTCTGGGCGGTGATAAGGTGGGCTGGGTGTGGCGTCCCCATGAGCCGGGTGGTGGTGAGGAGGGCTGGGTGTGGCGTCCCCAGGGGCCGGGCATTGGAGTGGATGGCGGGGTGTGGCGTCCCCATGGGGCTGAGCGGTGATAAGGTTGGCTGGGTGTGGCGTCCCCAGGGGCCGGGCGGTGGTGAGGTAGGCTGGGTGTGGCGTCCCCTCGGGCCGGACGGTGGTGAGGCGGGCGCGGCGTGGCGTCCCCAGGGGCCGAGCGTTGGTGAGGAGGGCGGTGTGTGGCGTCCCCAAGAGGCTGGGCGGTGATAAGGTGGGCTGGGTGTGGCGTCCCCATGGGCCGGTTGGTGAGGAGGGCTGGGTGTGGCGTCCCCAGGGGCCGGGCATTGGAAAGAAGGGCGGGGTGTGGCGTCCCCAGGGGGCTGAGCAGTGATAAGGTGGGCTGGGTGTGGCGTCCCCAGGGACCGGGCGGTGATAAGGTGGGCTGGCTGTGGCGTCCCTAGGGGGCCGGGCGGTGGTGAGGTAGATTGGGTGTGGCGACCCTAGGGGCCGAGCGTTGGTGAGGAGGGCGGTGTGTGGCGTCCCCAAGGGGCTGGGCGGTAGTGAGGTTGGATGGGTGTTGCGTACAAAGGGGCTGGGTGGTGGTGAGGAGGGCTGGGTATGGCGTCCCCATGAGCCGGGTGGTGGTGAGGAGGGCTGGGTGTGGCGTCCGCAGGGGCCGGGCGGTAGTTAGGAGGGCTGGGCGTCGTGTCCCCAGTGGCCGGGCGGTGATGAGGTGGGCTGCGTGTGGCGTTCCCAGGGACCGGTCGGTGGTGAGGCAGGCTGGGTGTGGCGTCCCCAGAGGCCGGGCGGTGGTGAGGTGGGCTGGGTGAGGTGTCCCCAGGGGCCGGGGCGGTGTGGCGTTCCAGGGGCCTGGCGGTTATGAGGCGAGCTGGCTGTGGCGTCCCCAAGGGGCCGGGCGTTGGTGGGGAGGGCTGGCTGTATCATTCCCAGGGGCCGGGCGGTGATAAGGTGGGCTGGGTGTGGCGTCCCCAGGGGCCGAGCGTTGGTGAGGAGGGCGGGGTTTGGCGTCCCCAAGGGGCTGTGCGGTGATAAGGTATGCTGGGTGTGGCGTACCCAGGGGCCGGACGGTGATGAGGCGGGCTGGCTGTAGAGTTCCTAGGGGCCGCGCGGTGGTGAGGTAGGCTGGATGTGGCGTCCCCAGGGGCATAGTAGTTAATCACATCCCTCTTGACATGAATGTCAAAGGTCTAAGGGACACAGCCAAATTTTTACAGAAAAATAGAATCAAGTTGGCTGACTCCAAGATAACGTCTGACCACCTCACCAATGTAGATCTATTAGTAGGGGCAGACCATTATTATCAGTTCATTACTGGAACTACAAGCCAGCATGGAATGAACTTGTTGAGTTCAGCCGGGGGCTACTTACTTTCAGGTAGAGTCTTGAACCTGAGGAAGCCTATACCAGATGACAGCCGACATTAATTCCAGATTGAGTCTGGTACAATTAGTACTAGCAGAGTTAGTTTCTATGGACCTCAGTGGATTAATCAGTGGTCAGTAGCCTAAGAATTGGCTGCAGGTCACCGCGACAAATACCATTGACCCCACTGTAGACCCAGAACTATTCTCGACAGTAATAATTGACCACATTCAGTCTTCATAGCATTTCATAACATCTTATCGTATCAATCATATCATAGGTAAGTCTTCTAGAGAAGACAGCATTTATAGTATCTTAAGTAAGTCTTCCAGAGAAGACATTTATATAAAGTCGACTGGACTAGGATTTAGTAATCCATTTATGCACCTGCAGGGTTGTATCAGTTTTGTTTGAGCTCCTGCTTTTTTGTCTCTGCCCACAAGCATCTTAGAGACAGTTTGGAGAAGTATCTTAGCACAAACAAAATTGAATTTTGCGACAGCCTGTAAGTGAACGTTTACCAGAAGACTATTAGAAGTGAAACAAATTGTTTCTCATAATAGAATAAACTTATCTTTTTCCAGATTGAGTCTGGTACAGTTATTACTAGCCGAGTTAGTTTCTATGGATCTCAGTGAATAAATCAGCGACTAGTAGCCTAAACCGGTTCACGTCACAGCGACACATGTCATTGACCTCACTGTAGACCCAAGACTATTCTCGACAGTAATAATTGACCACATTCAGTTTTCATAAAAGTTATCATGTACTTAATTATAGCTCCAGTGTGTTATAGTACCGTAACTCAATGTATCTAAACCGAGCAGGTTTATTACACATTTAGAATATTTAGGTTGCTTTATGTGTTTAGTTATACTTCCAGAGAAGTTATAGCACTGTAGCCTAAGATATATAATTCCCATTTACCCTCTACTTAGGTAGATTACCCCCTCCCCGCTCAGCTCGTTGTCGCCGTGTGGGGGCTTCGTGGGCGGCTGCTGGAGTGTGATGCTCCTTAGGACAGTCCTCTGTCCTTTTCTAGCCTTGTGCTCCTGCTGCCGTCCTCTCCAATTCTGCTGGGCACCTTTTCCTTTTCCTTCTGTTTCGTTTTTCTCCCCCCTCTTCTCCTATCTGCTTGCCGTTTCCTGCCGACCTTTTGCTCGTTCTGGTTCTTCCATGGACTTCTTCTATTTTGACGCCCGGGTGCTTGAGGAGGCATACTCATGCACCCGTAGAACTGCAGTACCCGACGTCGAGAGCGAGGGGACCCTTTTATTGTCAATCCCCACTTCGTCACTGAACCCGATCTCGACGGACTGTCGGTTTCTTAAGGTTGCGTTTGTGGGGCGTATACTCACGACGCACCCCTAGGAGGCCCCGACAAGATCGGCGATAGCTTCTTGTTGGGTGTCCTGCCTCTAATTGTGGCTCCATGGTGGGTGTGGGGGCTCATTCGTGAGTGAATTCTTAATTTCGTCAAGATGATAACCCCTGTTTCGGCTGCTTCTGGCTTACCTTTTCAGGCTCGTGGGGTGGGCGACCAAGCCCCCGAGTCGGTCCGTATTGGAAGACCGGGCTCTGTAGCCTCCGCTGCATTGGGCCCCGACCTTGCTCCTCCTTTGACCTCTCTGACTCCTTCCCCTGGCTCCCCTCCCTCCTCTGTGGTTGGGTCGAGCCCCAAGCCCCCAGTGGTGACTACCTCGTCCCCTGGCGCGGCTCCTTCTCTAGTTGTAACTACTGCGCCTTTTAACCCCTCTCTCTCTGGGGGTTCTCACCGCCGTTCTCGTCACGGCCGCCCTCGCTCGATTCCTTCCAGTTCTGCTACCTATCAAGCCTTGTTTGGTCCCGCTTCGTGGGCCAAATATTTTGATCTCCTCCCTCTTGATTCTGCGCCTCCTGACGATTTCTCCATTCATCGACATCTCATTGATTCCGTGGATGCCTCCATTACTTTCAACCCCACTCGTCTCGGTACACGTGTCGTTGCTGCTCCTTCTCAGGATGCTGCTTCCCGCTTGGCTGCCTTATCCTACCTTGGCGAGACCCCCGTTCGGGTCTCGAAGAACGCTCAATTGAATGCCAGTGTTGGCACTATTTTGCTCCCGCCCCATGTTGCAACCGGTGTTCGGGACCTGCGCGACTGCCACGACGATATTCGCCATATCCTCGCTGCCCAGGGCCATTCTATTCTCCAGGTGGACACGTTTACTCGTCCCCCTCGTGGTAGTCGCCGTCAACCCCTCCGGGTTGTGAAGATTACCTTTGATGGTAGGACCCTTCCACCCTCTGTCATTCTTGCTGGTGCTAGGTGCTCTGTCCAGGAGTACATTCCTTCTCCTCGGCTCTGCAACAAGTGCTGGAGGTTTGGGCATGGTGCCCTCTGCTGCTCCGGGACTGTCTCTCTCTGTCCTTTGTGTGGTGGCGAAGGTCACTCTAAGTCGGAGTGCACTTCTCCCCAGGCTCGTTGCCTCAACTGCGGTGAGGCCCATCCTACCTTCTCCCGTGCGTGTGTCCATTACAAGCTTGAGGCAGCCGTCCTCAACCTGAAGCACCGGGAGCGTTTATCTTTTCCTGAGGCGAGGCGCCAGGTTCGCCGGCTCCCGCCTTATGCTAATATCTCTTATGCTCGCGTGTTGCGCTCTTCCTCTCCTCGTCCTTCCCGCCTTCCTCAGACTCACAACCGTTTCCGGGCCTTGGACCCTGATGCGCCCACTGCCCCCTCCTCTGTTCCTTTGGGTTCTCTCCCGAAGAATCCTCCTCCTGGTCCTCTGTCTGGGGTTCCCCTTCCTTCTACCCGGTCTGTCGTGTCTTCTGTGTCTTCTTCCTCGTCCCCCTCCGATCCTCCTTCCCATCCTCTTCCTCCATCTATTGGCTCTCCCCACCGCCTGTCGGTGCGGGCGGATGTCCATCGCTCTCCTAACGGCCGTCGTGTGTGCTCTCGTTCGGCTTCTCCTGTTGAGACACTGGAATCCGTTGCCCGGTACGTAGTTGCTGGGACACCGGTCTCTTTAAGTCAGAAGCGTAAGCCTGGCTCCTCTCCTTCCTCTTCCCCGGCGGGTAAGAAGGCTTCGCTTTCTTCCTCAGCTCCTCCTTCTGGCTCTGTTGCTCCTTCCCCTCCCGTTTCAGTGCTTGCGCCCCCTGTTCCTGCTATGGAGGTTTCTTTGGCCCCTGCTTCCCTTTCGGTTGCTGCTCTTGCTGGGGTGCGCTCCCCTCTTTCTACTCCCCCTCCTCCTGCTGCTGTCCTTGACGGCTCCTCTCCGTTGCCTCCTCCTCTTCCTCCTCCTCCTCCAGACCCTGCCCGCCCACCTCTGCTCTGTTCTCCCGTTTCCTTCCCTCCGTCTTTGCTCAGTTTACCCATGCCCCCTAACCCTGACTTTGCTGACCCTGATCCCGACCCTGATATTCTTTAACGTGCTCTGTTGGTCTTTCGCCTTTCTTTCTTCCTTGTTCTCTGTTTTTGTCCTTTCTCTTCTCGTCGTTGTCCATTCTTCAATGGAACGTTCGAGGTTATTACGCCAATTTCCTCGAACTCCAACTTCTGATTTCGCGGTTTTCGCCCCTTTGTGTCTGTCTCCAGGAGCCCATGCTTGGTGCTCGTCCTGGTCGTTTTCGTGGCTATTCCTTTCTCTCCCCCCCCCCCCCAGCCATTGCTGGGGCTTCTAATTCTTCTGCTCTTTTGATTCGGGCTGATGTTCCCTTTGTTCCTTTACTTTTTCCTTCGCCTCTCCATTGTTCTGCTGCTCGTATCTTTGTGGGGAAATGGTACACAGTTTGTTCCATTTATCTCCCCCCGAGTGTCCCGCTCTCTCTTCCTGATTTGAAACACCTCCTGGACTCCTTGCCGGAGCCTGTGCTCCTGCTGGGTGACTTCAATTGTCGTCATTCTCTTTGGGGTGACGTTCTGACGAATACCCGGGGTCGCCTCCTTGAGCCGTTTCTCCTCTCTTCTTCCCTGTCTCTTCTGAATTCTGGTGAGCCCACTCATTTGGACTCTCGGACTCGCACCCTTTCTTGTCTTGATCTTTCTCTCTGCTCTTCTTCTCTTTACTTAGATTTCACGTGGCAGGTTCTTGATGACCTCCATGGAAGTGATCATTTCCCCATCCTTGTTTCCTTTTTCTCTTTTTGCCCTTCCCTCTCTTTCCCTAGGTGGCAGTTTGCTAAGGCAGACTGGACCCTATTTACCCTCAGTGCTGCTCTCCCTGACCTCTCCCTTCTGCCTCTCTCTCGCGCTCTCCTCCTTTTTCATGACACTGTCTTCAACGCTGCCCTCCGCTCTATTCCTCGCTCTTCCTCTCGGGGTCCACGGAAGTGCGTTCCCTGGTGGAATGCGGACTGTGCTCGGGCTGTCCGCTGTAAGCGTGCAGCCTGGAAGAGGCACCGCCGTAGGCAGACGACCGATTCTTTTCTTTTCTTTCGGAAAGCGAGTGCGGTGGCCCGTAGGGCCATCCGTACGGCTAAACGTGAATGTTGGGCATCTTATGTCTCATCAATTACGTCCGAGACCCCTCTGGCCCAGATCTGGAAGCGTATCCGCAAGATAGCGGGTAGGTTCGTTCCCGATGTTTCACCGGTCCTTCACCTCCATGATACTCTTGTGGCGGACCCGTTGCAGGTCGCTTCCGAACTGGGTTCCCATTTTTCTTCTGTTAGCTCTGGTCTTCATCTTCCCCAATCTTTCCTTCTTCGTAAACCTGTCCTTGAGTCTCGTCCTTTAGATTTCTGCACTCATCTTCAGCTTCCCTATAATGATCCCTTCTCTCTCTCTGAACTTCGTTCTGCCCTGGCCCTCTGCGGTTCTACGGCGGCGGGCTCCGATGGTATTCATTATGAGATGCTTCGCCATCTCCCTCCGGGCACGTCTCAGTATTTACTGAGTCTGTATACTCGGATCTGGGAGTCGTCGTCAGTCCCTGAGGACTGGCTCGATGCCGTTGTCCTCCCTGTTCGCAAACCGGGGTCTCTGGGTACTTCCCCTAAGGACTTTCGCCCTATTGCTCTCACAAGTTGTGTCTGCAAACTCTTTGAACGTATGGTTAACGTTCGTCTGATGTGGTTCCTGGAACACCATCACCTCCTCTCCCCTTCTCAATTTGGTTTCCGCAAGTGCCGCAGCACGACAGATGTCCTGGTGAACTTGGAGGTCTATATTCGTACTGCTTTTGCTGCGAAGACCTCCGTTGTTGCCGTCCTTTTTGACCTAGAAAAGGCTTACGACACCACTTGGCGTTATCATATCCTCTCTCAACTTCATTCTTTTGGCCTTCGTGGTCATCTCCCTCTCTTTCTCCGCAGCTTCCTCTCTCGTCGTTCCTTTCGGGTGCGCCTTGGTACCGCTCTCTCTCCCTCTTTTCAGCAATACGAAGGTGTGCCCCAGGGTAGTGTTCTGAGCACTACTCTTTTTCTTGTTGCCCTCAATGGTCTTCTTTCCTCTCTTCCTTCTGGTGTCTTCTCCGCTCTCTATGTCGATGATCTTACCCTTTGTTGTCAGGGTGATGATTCGCCTCTCCTTCAACGCCGGCTTCAACTTGCAATTGATGCCGTGTCGTCTTGGGCCACAGGTCATGGCTTCCAGTTCTCTACTTCTAAGACTTGTGCCATGACTTTTACGCGGAAACGGGTTGTTCTTCGTCCCTCTTTGTCGCTTTATGGTCATCCCCTTGAATACAAAGATTCCGCGAAGCTTTTGGGGTTATTCCTTGACACTCGTTTGTCTTGGTCTCCCCATATCTCTTACCTCCGTGTTGAGTGCTCTAAGGCCCTTACCCTCCTTCGGGTCTTGTCCCATACTTCTTGGGGGGCAGATAGGCGCACTCTCCTTGCTTTACATTCCTCTCTCGTCCTGTCTAAGCTCGATTATGGTTGCCCTGCTTACTCGTCTGCTTCTCCTTCTACTCTTCGCCGTCTTGATGCTTTGCACCATACTGGGTTGCGCCTCAGTTCTGGTGCCTTTCGTTCGACTCCCATCCTTAGCTTGTATGTTGACACTGGCTTCCTGTCTCTCCAGGACCGCCGTGATCGCTACTGTCTTCGCTATCTTGCGCGGTCCTTGCAACATCCTTCCTCTCGCCTCTGTCGTGCTTTAACTTTTACCCCTCCTGCGGTTCCTGTTCCTCTTCACCACCTCCCTCTTTCTGTCCGGTTATCTCGCCTACAGGATTCTCTCTCCGTTCATATTTCTGATGTTTCTCCTCGTGTTGTTCCTTCTTTGCCCCCGTGGAGGGTCCCTCTTCCGCGGTTTTGTACTTCCTTGACCCGTATCACTAAAGCTTTTACCCCTCCTGCGGTTCTAAAACGCCTTTTCCTCGAGCACTTTTCTTCTCACTCCCGCTCCGTTTCTGTCTTCACCGATGGGTCTAAGTCAGCGGACGGTGTTGGCTACTCTGTTGTTTTTCCTGATCGCACTTATATGTGTCGCTTGCCTCCGGAGACTAGCATCTTTACAGCAGAACTTTATGCTATTCTCTATGCTCTTCGTCTCCTGCTTTCTCGTTGTCAGTCCTCCTTTGTGGTTGTTGTTGACTCTCGTAGTGCCCTCATGGCTCTCGGGTCCTTTAATCCGGTTCATCCAGTAGTTGTCGAGATCCAGCATTGGCTGTTTCTCGTTCACAGTAAATTTAAGTCGGTTGAGTTTTGTTGGGTTCCCAGCCATATTGGTGTGTCTTTAAATGAGCGTGCGGATGCTGCCGCTAAGGAAGCTGTCCGCTCTTGTCCCATCTCTCGTAAAGGCATTCCGTATTCCGACTTTTACCCAGTTATCCATTCCTCAGTTCTTACCCGTTGGCAGGCTTCTTGGTTGTCTGTTACTGGTAACAAGCTACGTACTCTTAAATGTTGTGTTTCCTCGTGGCCGTCCTCCTTCCACCGTAACCGGCGGTGGGAAACAGCTCTGGCGAGGTTGCGTATTGGCCATACTCGCTTAACCCATGGTCACTTGATGGAGCGCCGCCCTGCTCCTTATTGTCCTAGTTGCATTGTCCCTCTTACGGTCGTGCATGTCCTTCTTGAATGTCCTGACTTCCAGGACGAGCGTGTGTCTTGCTTTCCGACCGCCCCTCGCGGTCACCTGTCCCTCGATAGAATTCTTGGTGACTCGGATACTTTTGATATCGTTCGCCTTATGCGTTTTTGTTCTCGTATTGGCATCCTTGGTGATATTTAGCGCCCTCTGATTATTTTGCGTATTTGATGGTGCTACATAGCCTTCCCGGTTTGGTGCCTTCTTTTGATAATTACTTACTTACTTAGGTAGATTAGGGACATTAGTTAGGGTCAGCTGAGTGCAAGCTGAATCTGTACTCACTAAAGTATACCACTGACTACATTTATAGAGACTGATTCTCATATACTCGGTTCTCTATTTTATCTAGAATTTAGCTAGGTTAGGAATTTAGTTAATATTATTACATAGCCTAAAATACTTGTGCTGCAAGAACTGCACCTGTAAATTGGGATGAAGATCAGGTAGGATTTCTGATTTGGAAAGCACCGTCTCAGTGTTAATGCTTTCGGGAGAAGCAGGGAAGATTTCACTGTGGAGGTATGGACCTTTAAGTGTAGGGACTGCTACCAACACAGTGGGGGGAATACCTTGATACTGCTTCAGGAGGTTGACGTGGCACAGCTGGGTCTTCCGCCGCCTATCTGGAGTCTCAAGAACGTAGTTGTGGTTGTTCCTGCACTCCTTGATACGGTAGGGTCCTGAAAACTTGTTTTGCAATGTAGAACCTGGTATGGGAAAATATGCCAACAAGAAGTCTCCTGGTTTAAATTTCCTTAATATGCTGTTTTGATCAAAATGAGTCTTCATCCTCTCCTGGGCTTTCAATATGTTGTCATTAGCAAATTTACGTACTCTCTCTAGAATGTGTTTTAAGTTTTGAAGAAACTGAGGCACATTCTGATGGTCACTGAAGGTGGCATTACGTAGAGAGTCCTTGAAAGCTTTGAGAAGAGTACGGCACTTACGTCCGTAGAGCATCTCATAAGGAGATACTCCTAGAGACTCATTGGGGAGACTTCTGAAAATGCACATAATGAGATCAAGTTGTTTATCCCAGTCCTTCAAGGTGTCATTGCAGAACTTCTTTAGGAGTGCTTTAATAGTCTGATGATTACGTTCAAGAGAACCCTGTGAAGCAGGATGATAGGGACTGGACAGTACCTGTGTGATGTTGAACTCCTCCAGTGTTTTCTTGAAGAGATCACTGGTGAAGTTGGTGCCACAGTCGCTTTGAACCTCTCTTGGAAATCCATACTGGGTGAAGATCTTCAATAGGGGTTTCACCACAGTAGCAGCCGTAATGTTCTTTACTGGAACTGCTATGGTGAATCTGGTGGTAGGACACATGATAGTTAATATATAGGGGTTGCCAGAACTGGTCCGGGGTAAAGGACCAACACAGTCTATGATGAGTCTGTGGAAAGGTTCTGCAGGCACCTGGATGGGTTTTAGTGGAGCCTGGGGAATAGAGATGTTAGGTTTACCTGGCATCTGACATATATGACACTGTTGTACGTATTTCTTTACGTCTTTTACCATACCTGGCCAGTAGTAGTCTTGTCTGATTCCGTGGTAGGTTTTGTTGAAACCATAGTGAGAAAGAGCTCCGTGGGCCAGGTGTAGAATATCGGGCCGTATGCTGGTGGGAATCACTAGTTGTTCGACATTGGCCCAATCGTCGTCCTCCTTCAGCTTGCTGGCTCTGTATCTGCGGTAGAGCAACTCATTCTCTAGGAAGAACCCAGGGATACTGTCAGGTTGAGTCTCAGCCTGGAAGAATAATGGTGTTAATGATTGCTCTTCCCTCTGTAACTTACGGAACTCCAAACTGGTAAGATTAGGAGGTAGATTCTGAGGGTCTTGAGGGACAGCGGTAGCAGTAGAGTCAGCTGGTTGCGGTCGTGCAGCTTGTGCACGGGTGGTCACCCAAACCGGAGGAGAAACTTGATCACTTTCTTGAACCTCCGCTGTAACATATTCAAAGATGAGATTATCCATTACAGAGGTACACACCTGGGGTTTGTCCGTGATGATCAGGTTGGACGGTTGTAGATCTTCTGTCAAGTCGTTGCCCAGGAGAAGTTGCACTCCAGGCATGGGAAAAGGCTTTTCCCTGATGGCGACTTGGACTTCACCGGTCATGAAGGGACAATCCAGGTGGACTCTGGCGAGTGGATACGGAGTAGTAGCAGTGAGGTCAGTGATAAGGACGGTTTCTCCGGTGTAGGTGATATTGGGCACAGCCGATTTCAATATAATGGACTGAAGAGCCGCTGTGTCCCTCAAGATCTTCAATTTGAAACGTCCTTCCGAATCTGTACCGTTGGTAGAGACAGTTCCAGGATACAGGTGTTTACTGAAGAGAGAAAGATCATTACCATGAACACCAACATTCATCACAGGCTTACCGGACTTAGGAGGAGTCTGTTTGGGTTTAGTAGATTCATTGCTCCTGTATTGAGCCTTCACACATCTATTTTTAGTATGTCTATAGAGTTTGCAATACTTACAATACAATTGTGAGCTCGCTCCCTCTGTACTCACTTTATCGTAACTGTACCAAGACTTCTTACTGGGTGGTGGTGATGGTGTCAGCCGTTGGATGAGGCTGTAGGTGTCAGCCGACTTCGCACATTTGATGTAGTCGGTTTCTTCTTTATCTGCTAGATATAAACGGACGGAAGGGGGAACACGTCTCAAGAATTCCTCAACTAGCATTAGGTTGATGAGTTCTGCAAATGTAGAGAAATGTGCTGCTTCCAGCCATTTCATAAAATATATTTTCTTGGTATTGGCAAATTCTAGAAAGGTGGTGGTACTTGCCTTTAGATAATCACGGAATTTTCGTCTGTAGCTTTCGGTGGAGAGAAGGTAGGCGTCCAACACTGCTTGCTTCAGGGTCTGGTAGTCATTCTCAGACGTTAAGGTACTGAGAGTAACTGCAGCTCTACCTGTAAGATGCACTCTGAGAAGGGTAGACCATTGATCAGCAGGCCAGCTAAGTTTATTAGCTAGGGTCTCAAAGGTGGTAAAAAAGACATCAATCTCTGTCTCAACGAATGGTGGCATTCACTTACTTGCATGGGAGACATTGAAACTTGCTGGAAGACTGGCGGTAGCTTGCTGGCGTTGAGTGAGGAGTGTAGTTTCCAACGTGAGTTCTTGTTGACGACATTCTATAGCCATTGCCGCTTGCTGTTTGTCATGCTCGCGTTGTATCTCCAGGTGGCGTTGTTTTGCTACAAGCTGTACTCGCTCACGCTCACGGAGTAGGACCATCTCACGTTCTTGTTCTTCTTTCCTCTAGGCAGCCTCTCGTTCTTGTTCTTCTTTCCTCATTGCTTTTCCTCATTTGTAGAGCTTCTTTCGCCAGGGCAGCCTCTCTTTCTCTCATGTGGATAGCTTCTTGCTGTTGCTCCCTTTCGAGCTTAACGAGTTCAAGCTTGAGTTTCATAGTTGCCAAGTCTTGTTTATCTGCAATAGAATAAGTTTCGTGAGTTTCAGTCAATTTTCCCTTCATCTAAGAGGTGATCCATGATTAGGTTATGTATTTCATTTTTGTTGGCTCCATGGGGAACATCTAGTTGATACTCGTGTACAAGAGTTTGTAATTCAGTCCTCTTGGCACGTCATAAGGTCCCTATTTCACCTGCTGGATCGTTACGGAAAGCTTGGAGACGAAACATGGTGAAAGATAGCAAATAAATGTACAACGAATATAGTTGTGATATGGTAAATGTCAGAAACAGGATAACGTGGCAACTGGTAACTATCCTGTTGAATTTTAATCTTTAACAATTAAAGTTAATTATAGGATGGTAAATGGTTAGTCAATCAAAGTCGCAGGAAATCTTGTACCCGGTACTCAATGTAAGAGAATAAGGGCAAGAAAATCCTACTAAATAAGTGAAACTGAGTTTCTAAAACAAATGAAACATTTAATTGCTCCAAGAGTGAATTAGGTAGTCCAAGAATGTAGGCATACCTTGCCGAGTCTTTATAGGACATAAGCAAGAGTTTCCCACTAAATGAATATGATACTTACAGAATCAGCGAACTTTGTGCTCTGAAAAAAGAAAGCTAATTCCCTACCTAAGTAAATATCATCATCTCTGACCGACGTGTAGGGGTGCGAGTGTCAACTGGTGACGAGAACTGCTGCTGAGGTCCCCACTCAGCAACGTAGTCCGTGCTAGAGGAACTATGGCCCTCTTATCCTCCTTCGGTCGGATTGCAGAAGATAGGGTGCTTTGACCCGAAGACAAACCAAAGTACCAGGGTACCACAATAATGATCTGTCAATAATGTGAGAAATATCTAGGGACAAAAGGTGGTAAACACGAGTAATAACACGGAGGGAGAGATGACCAAGTAAGAGAATGACTGCGGCCTACAGTCACCACGTAATCCAAAGTTATCTCACACTCAACATATGCTACTCTCGGAATGCACAATACACACAGCACCATATAAATATGAAAATTAATGATAATATTGAAAAGTTACTTTAGCAAAGCGAAGTACGCTTACCACAAATTGACGTTCTGGTACTAGTACCTGAGTGAAGCTCCTAGGACAGGCCCCCTTAAATGTGATGGGAAAGTGTTGGAGTATAGATGTTCGGCAGTCCTCCAATGGCAGGTGTCAATGCCTGGTCACACTTACAAAAAAAAGATAGAATGCTTGCCTGTTGTCTGCGGTAAGTTAGAGGGAGGAACACGTAAAACACGAAGTATGAACAATGAAACTTTAATATATTTACTTTAAACATAAATGAAAATAAAGACAAATCTCGGGGGAATGAAAAATACAATTAAATAACAAAGATAAATGCAAAGACAATGTGAGACACAACAATATAAAGGTGAAATAATAAAATGGTGCTGAGAATATCGGCTATGGCTGAGACCTCCCTTTGTATACTAGCCAGTAAGCTTAGTATGCCAGAGAGAGAGACGTCAACTCTAAGAGCACAAGGAATATTCTGAAGTTGAAAGCTGGTCAGGGCTCCGACGTCGATTCAGGTAGATTGCGCGGAGGTGCAGTGTGCAGGTGCGCGGTCGGTGAGTCACCAATCAGGAGCAGGCAGGCTGGAATCGGTAGTTTGCTGGTTGACGACAAGCCGGCGTGGAAGGTGTGTGGAGTAGGGGGGATCTTGGGTACGTTTTGCCTCCTGGTCAAAACGTTTTGTGCTACCGGTGACGTATCTTGAATGTAGCATCTTGTACTTGTATATTGGACGTAACTTGAGATATATATATATATATATATATATATATATATATATATATATATATATATTAAATATGACCGAAAAAGTAAGATTAATAATTCTAACACGAATTTTCTCAATATTTCTTATATTTCTTTTAACTGTTGATGGTAACTGAAAAATCAATTCTCCAAAATTAATTTTTATTTCTAGTCTGACGCGACACTTGAACGCATTTGTAATAACTTATTACATTTTTAAAGACTTTAGTTTACACACACAACTATAACTAAACAGAGTTTAAACAGCTTCGATTTTATACCTGCATTTGGGGGAGGTGATATGTTACAACAGTTTTGGATGAGGTGAAAACAAACTTTCAACACAAGACAGAACACGAAACAATGGGTATAATATTTTGCAAGTTAAAGGGAAGAATGGAAGTAACTGCAAAGGCCTATTGGCACATATTTCTTGATGCTTCTCTATTGGTGCGGAGTAATGAAGTGGGTAGAATATAGTTGTACATTAATTGGCTGTTGATTGCTGGTGTCGACTTCTTAATGTGTAGTGCCTCGCAGATATCAAGCCGCCTGCTCTTGCTGTATCTCTCAATGATTTCCGTGTTTATTGTTAAGACTTCTCTGGTGATGGTCTGGTTGTGGGAAGAGATTATATGTTCCTTAATGGAGCCCTGTTGCTTATGCATCGTTAATCGCCTGGAAAGAGATGTTTTTGTCTTGCCTATATACTCTAATTCTTTGAGGCTTACAGTCCTCAAGTGGGCATTTGAAGGCATAGACGACATTGGTCTCTTTTAAAGCGTTCTGCTCTGTGTCTGGAGAGTTTCTCATGAGTAGGTTGGCCGTTTTCTTGGTTTTATAGTAGATCGTCAATTGTATCTTCTGATTTTTGTCTGTAGGGATAACGTTTCTATTAACAATATTTCATGACCCTTTCCTTCGTTTTATGAGCTTTGGAAAAGAAGTTCCTGTTAAATATTCTAGTAGGGGCTACAGGTGTTGTGTTAGTTGTCTCTTCAGAGGTTGCATGGCGTTTCACCTTCCTTCTTATGATGTCTTCAACGAAACCATTGGAGAAGCCGTTGTTGACTAGGACCTGCCTTACCCTACAGAGTTCTTCATCGACTTGCTTCCATCCTGAGCTGTGGCTGAGAGTGTTGGAGATAACCAACAATTTTATACATCTTTGTAAATTATACAACCTTTGTATTAACCACAAGTAGTTACTAAAATTACTAACTTGTAGATTTAATCATTATCATGATTTATTTAAACATATTGCCAGATTCTTCCTAGTCAGAGTGACGACGTGAGGAACGACAGGCAGCAACATGAATTCTCTCCACATTTAGTTGGATTTATAATCGAGTCCAGTTTATTGTTTCATTTACTAAAAATAGTTACTTACTAATAAGTTTAATTTCGTAGTATACTACTACTTACTGGAACTCCCTTATTTAGTTGATATCAAACATTCTAGAGGAAATTACTTTGATGTAAATGATTTTACTTTAATTTCCTCGATTGACTGCACAACTTTCATAAGCCAATTTATGTTACGAGAAATTCTATTTTATCACACAAGAATTTAAAGTGATATTAATACTCGTCATTACCTCTTCCTTCTTTAGTCAATTGCAATATATACATATACATTTATGCTCGAGATGTCTATCGAGAGCCGCGCATGCGCAATAAGGAAGAGGAGGAAGACGGGAGAGCGTCAGACGACACAAGAGAACGATAGAGCACGACGCGGACGCCATTGACAGCGTGTAGCAGAGCTACGTTTTGATCCCAAATATTTCGCTCCCATGACCAGTAGAGCGGTGCCACGTTATTTGGCACAATAGCCGTGTCCCCGACTAGCATATGAGCAATTCCAAATTCAACGCCTTTCAAGCAGCAGCTGTGTGAGGGAATGTAGATTCCCTTAGCTAGTTTTCCTAGTTTTCTAGATTAGGCTAGTCGCTCTAGAGACTCAAGTCAAGAAGTTTTCAAACTAACATACACTTGTGGAGTGTTGGATGAAAGCTCTTGCTATGGACTATCATTTAAGACTAGTCAGAAGTCTGTAATTGCTCTGTAGAGAGAATTACAGAAATTTTCCTGTTTCTGTGAAATAGGATGGGAGTTGAAAGTGAGCAGTGTGAGTAGTTACTTGTCTATGACCGTTAGAGGGGAGGAAGGACAGAGGGGTGAACGATGCCCCCCCCCCCACCATGTGAGACATTGCGCCACTGTCTTTAGGCCTCCCCCTCCTGGTGACGTCGTGGGAGGCCTGTGATTGGTTTAGATATCTCTGCTCCTAGTTGAGTTTTGGCGCGAACAGCTATGATTGGGAATGGCACCATGGAGTTGTGCCGGCTTTGTGCTGATTGGTCAAGACAAGGTAGGGGGAAGATATGGGCATTTTGAGTTCCCTTAGCTCGCGAAATAGTCAGTTTGAACTGGGCAGTAAGTGGGGGAAGACGTAGCTGGGTGGAGGTGGCAGCCACCACCTCCACCCCCGTTAATTGCTGTCATTCCCTTGTTACTCAGCGTGGATGGCACTCCTGCCATCCTGGGTTGTGCCAAGGCCCAATTTGCGTGAAATTGGGGCCGATGAGGTACGGAAGGACCAGTAAAAAAGCCTCAGAGACAGTAGGCACCCATGAGGCAGCTGGCAGAGCCTCATGGTGTAACAGGTGGTTCGAATATCCTGTCTAGTGTTGTATGGACAATGGACAATTGGTGGAATAAGGGCAGTGTAAGTGAGGTGTCATTACAGGCCCCTGTTGGACTTGGTATTCCACCGTGTTGGGTCCGCCATGTGGTGACGCCGCCGGCCATTGTCGCCCGAGTGTACAAGCGAGCATGCTGGTACGATGGGGTGTAAAGTGATCTCCCATCCACGTGTGTATGCCTGTAGGCGCAGCCAGCCAGCTGGGCTGAGGCATCCCATGTGCGCTCCGCCCTCCCCAGGCCACCTGCTCGCCACCCCAGGCCGCCCGCGCGCCGCCCACCTTGGCCAGCCGCCCGGGGGGGCCACCCCTAGGTCACCCGCGCGGCCAAACCCCACCCCCACCCCGCGCACCAGCTCAGCCCAGGGGGGAAGGGGGGTGCTGTGTCGTCATACGCTACCCGTGGCCTCCCCTAGGGCCACGAGGTGGCCACATGTTTAGGCCACTTTCCCTGGACAGCCTAGGGCCACATCTTGTCGACGCAGGAGGAGTGAGCTAGGTGTTTACAGCCAGAGAGGTAGTGACCAGGGGAAAGGATTGATGAGGATGTGAAGAACGTGAGTACAATTATCATTGTGTAACAGTGTGTTGAGGACCGGTGGAAATCCCGGTAAAAGCTGTGTTGTCCCATAGCCCTGCCAGGCTAGGGAAGCAGCTGAGTGACAACTGTCAGTGGCACGTCCAGGTGACTGGTAGGGCGGTACCTGGAGATGGATGTTGTACACGGTACCACACTGTAGATTATAAAGTTATATATATAAGTGTGTAGACTGACTCGGGTATGTAACCCGGTCAGTGCAGAGATTTACCATATAAATGATCCAGTTGTCGATTCTATATAATCGGTAAGACTGGATTAGTGCTATGGAGTACCAGCATGTAAAATTATAATCATTAGAGGTAGGCAGGCCAGGTTGCAGGGATGTCAGTGGATACTCTGAGGTCTGTGTAGTTGAGATAAATATATCTGGTGATATAATTTTCATTGATTATGTGAATGCCATTTTTATGTGTTCATTTGCATGTTTTTGTGTACTGTGTTGTGTGGTGACTCAGCAGATGAGAGTGCTGACTGAATACCTAATGATGTCATTAGCATGTGGGGTATGCTGACGGCATCATTATGTTGCAGGTTTGTGCAGTGTTGTTATCAGTTTATACAATATTACTGCCCTAGGAGTTTAAGGGACCTCTATGATTATTCAGGGGAATTCACAGTTCTTAATGAGAGCAGGCAATTGATTTGTTAATTGCCTTGCTGAGCCCCCTCCCCGCTCAGCTCGTTGTCGCCGTGTGGGGGCTTAGTGGGCGGCTGCCGGAGTATGATGCTCCTTGGGACAGTACTCTGTCCTTTTCTAGCCTTGTGCTCCTGCTGCCGTCCTCTCCAATTCTGCTGGGCATCTTTTCCTTTTCCTTCTGTTTCGTTTTTCTCCCCCCTCTTCTCCTATCTGCTTGCCATTTCCTGCCGACCTTTTGCTCGTTCTGGTTCTTCCCTTGGACTTCTTCTATTTTGACGCCCGGGTGCTTGAGGAGGCATACTCTTGCACCCGTAGAACTGTAGTACCCGACGTCGAGAGCGAGGGGAACCTTTTATTGTGAATCCCCCTTTCGTCACTGAACCCGATCTCGACGGACTGTCGGTTTCTTAAGGTGGCGTTTGTGGGGCCTATACTCACGACGCACCCCTAGGAGGCCCCGACAAGATCGGCGATAGCTTCTTGTTGGGTGTCCTGCCTCTAATTGTGGCTCCATGTTGGGTGTGGGGGCACATTCGTGAATGAATTCTTCTTTTCGTCAAGATGATAACCCCTGTTTCGGCTGCTTCTGGCTTACCTTCTCAGGCTCGTGGGGTGGGCGATCAAGCCCCCGAATCGGTCCGTATTGGAAGACCGGGCTCTGTAGCCTCCGCTGCATTGGGCCCCGACCTTGCTCCTCCTTTGGCCTCTCTGACTCCTTCCCCTGGCTCCCCTCCCTCCTCTGTGGTTGGGTCGAGCCCCAAGCCCCCAGTGGAGACTACCTCGTCCCCTGGCGCGGCTCCTTCTCTAGTTGTAACTACTGCGCCTTTTAACCCCTCTCTCTCTGGGGGTTCTCACCGCCGTCCTCGTCACGGCCGCCCTCGCTTGATTCCTTCCAGTTCTGCTACCTATCAAGCCTTGTTTGGTCCCGCTTCGTGGGCCAAATATTTTGATCTCCTCCCTCTTGATTCTGCGCCTCCTGACGATTTCTCCCTTCATCGACATCTCATTGATTCCGTGGATGCCTCCATTACTTTCAACCCCACTCGTCTCGGTACACGTGTCGTTGCTGCTCCTTCTCAGGATGCTGCTTCCCGCTTCGCTGCCTTATCTTGCCTTGGCGAGACCCCCGTTCGGGTCTCGAAGAATGCTCAGTTGAATGCCAGTGTTGGCACTATTTTGCTCCCGCCCCATGTTGCGACCGGTGTTCGGGACCTGCGCGACTGCCACGACGATATTCGACATATCCTCGCTGCCCAGGGCCATTCTATTCTCCAGGTGGGCACGTTTACTCGTCCCCCTCGTGGTAGTCGCCGTCAACCCCTCCGGGTTGTGAAGATTACCTTTGATGGTAGGACCCTTCCACCCTCTGTCATTCTTGCTGGTGCCAGGTGCTCTGTCCAGGAGTACATTCCTTCTCCTCGGCTCTGCAACAAGTGCTGGAGGTTTGGGCATGGTGCCCTCCGCTGCTCCGGGACTGTCTCTCTCTGTCCTTTGTGTGGTGGCGAAGGTCACTCTAAGTCGGAGTGCACTTCTCCCCAGGCTCGTTGCCTCAACTGCGGTGAGGCCCATCCTACCTTCTCCCGTGCGTGTGTCCATTACAAGCTTGAGGCAGCCGTCCTCAACCTGAAGCACCGGGAGCGTTTATCTTTTCCTGAGGCGAGGCGCCAGGTTCGCCGGCTCCCGCCTTATGCTAATATCTCTTATGCTCGCGTGTTGCGCTCTTCCTCTCCTCGTCATTCCCGCCTTCCTCAGACTCACAACCGTTTCCGGGCCTTGGACCCTGATGCGCCCACTGCCCCCTCCTCTGTTCCTTTGGGTTCTCTCCCGAAGGATCCTCCTCCTGGTCCTCTGTCTGGGGTTCCCCTTCCTTCTACCCGGTCTGTCGTGTCTTCTGTGTCTTCTTCCTCGTCCCCCTCCGATCCTCCTTCCCATCCTCTTCCTCCATCTATCGGCTCTCCCCACCGTCTGTCGGTGCGGGCGGATGTCCATCGCTCTCCTAACGGCCGTCGTGTGTGCTCTCGTTCGGCTTCTCCTGTTGAGACACTGGAATCCGTTGCCCGGTACGTAGTTGCTGGGACACCGGTCTCTTTAAGTCAGAAGCGTAAGCCTGGCTCCTCTCCTTCCTCTTCCCCGGCGGGTAAGAAGGCTTCGCTTTCTTCCTCAGCTCCTCCTTCTGGCTCTGTTGCTCCTTCCCCTCCCGTTTCAGTGCTTGCGCCCCCTGTTCCTGCTATGGAGGTTTCTTTGGCCCCTGCTTCCCTTTCGGTTGCTGCTCTTGCGGGGGTGCGCTCCCCTCTTTCTACTCCCCCTCTTCCTGCTGCTGTCCTTGACTGCTCCTCTCCGTTGTCTCCTCCTCTTCCTCCTCCTCCTCCTCCGGACCCTGCCCGCCCACCTCTGATCTGTTGTCCCGTTTCCTTCCCTCCGTCTTTGCTCAGTTTACCCATGCCCCCTAACCCTGACTTTGCTGACCCTGATCCCGACCCTGATATTGTTTAACGTGCTCTGTTGCTCTTTCGCCTTTGTTTCTTCCTTGTTCTCTGTTTTTGTCCTTTCTCTTCTCGTCGTTGTCCATTCTTCAATGGAACGTTCGAGGTTATTACGCCAATTTCCTCGAACTCCAACTTCTGATTTCGCAGTTTTCGCCCTTTGTGTCTGTCTCCAGGAGCCAATGCTTGGTGCTCGTCCTGGTCGTTTTCGTGGCTATTCCTTTCTCTCCCCCCCCCAGCCATTGCTGGGGCTTCTAATTCTTCTGCTCTCTTGATTCGGGCTGATGTTCCCTTTGTTCCTTTACTTTTTCCTTCGCCTCTCCATTGTTCTGCTGCTCGTATCTTTGTGGGGAAATGGTACACAGTTTGTTCCATTTATCTCCCCCCGAGTGTCCCGCTCTCTCTTCCTGATTTGAAACACCTCCTAGACTCCTTGCCGGAGCCTGTGCTCCTGCTGGGTGACTTCAATTGTCGTCATTCTCTTTGGGGTGACGTTCTGACGAATACCCGGGGTCGCCTCCTTGAGCCGTTTCTCCTCTCTTCTTCCCTGTCTCTTCTGAATTCTGGTGAGCCCACTCATTTGGACTCTCGGACTCGCACCCTTTCTTGTCTTGATCTTTCTCTCTGCTCTTCTTCTCTTTACTTAGATTTCACGTGGCAGGTTCTTGATGACCACCATGGAAGTGATCATTTCCCCATCCTTGTTTCCTTTTTCTCTTTTCGCCCTTCCCTCTCTTTCCCTAGGTGGCAGTTTGCTAAGGCAGACTGGACCCTATTTACCCTCAGTGCTGCTCTCTCTGACCTCTCCCTTCTGCCTCTCTCTCGGGCGCTCCTCCTTTTTCATGACACTGTCTTCAACGCTGCCCTCCGCTCTATTCCTCGCTCTTCCTCTCGGGGTCCACGGAAGTGCGTTCCCTGGTGGAATGCGGACTGTGCTCGGGCTGTCCGCTGTAAGCGTGCAGCCTGGAAGAGGCACCGCCGTAGGCAGACGACCGATTCTTTTCTTTTCTTTCGGAAAGCGAGTGCGGTGGCCCGTAGGGCCATCCGTAGGGCTTAACGTGAATGTTGGGCATCTTATGTCTCAACAATTACGTCCGAGACCCCTCTGGCCCAGATCTGGTAGCTTATCCGCAAGATAGCGGGTAAGTTCGTTCCCGATGTTTCACCGGTCCTTCACCTCCGTGATACTCTTGTGGCGGACCCGTTGCAGGTCGCTTCCGAACTGGGTTCCCATTTTTCTTCTGTTAGCTCTGGTCTTCATCTTCCCCAATCTTTCCTTCTTCGTAAACCTATCCTTGAGTCTCGTCCTTTAGATTTCTGCACTCATCTTCAGCTTCCCTATAATGATCCCTTCTCTCTCTCTGAACTTCGTTCTGCCCTGGCCCTCTGCGGTTCTACGGCGGCGGGCTCCGATTTTATTCATTATGAGATGCTTCGCCATCTCCCTCCGAGCACGTCTCAGTATTTACTGAGTCTGTATAATCGGATCTGGGAGTCGTCGTCAGTCCCTGAGGACTGGCTCGATGCCGTTGTCCTCCCTGTTCGCAAACCGGGGTCTCTGGGTACTTCCCCTAAGGACTTTCGCCCTATTGCTCTCACAAGTTGTGTCTGCAAACTCTTTGAACGTATGGTTAACGTTCGTTTGATGTGGTTCCTGGAACACCATCACCTCCTCTCCCCTTCTCAATTTGGTTTCCGCAAGTGCCGCAGCACGACAGATGTCCTGGTGAACTTGGAGGTCTATATTCGTACTGCTTTTGCTGCGAAGACCTCCGTTGTTGCCGTCCTTTTTGACCTAGAAAAGGCTTACAACACCACTTGGCGTTATCATATCCTATCTCAACTTCATTCTTTTGGCCTTCGTGGTCATCTCCCTCTCTTTCTCCGCAGCTTCCTCTCTCGTCGTTCCTTTCGGGTGCACCTTGGTACCGCTCTCTCTCCCTCTTTTCAGCAATACGAAGGTGTGCCCCAGGGTAGTGTTCTGAGCACTACTCTTTTTCTGGTTGCCCTCAATGGTCTTCTTTCCTCTCTTCCTTCTGGTGTCTTCTCCGCTCTCTATGTCGATGATCTTACCCTTTGTTGTCAGGGTGTTGATTCGCCTCTCCTTCAACGCCGGCTTCAACTTGCAATTGATGCCATGTCGTCTTGGGCCACAGGTCATGGCTTCAAGTTCTCTACTTCTAAGACTTGTGCCATGACTTTTACGCGGAAACGGGTTGTTCTTCGTCCCTCTTTGTCACTTTATGGTCATCCCCTTGAATACAAAGATTCTGCGAAGCTTTTGGGGTTATTCCTTGACACTCGTTTGTCTTGGTCTCCCCATATCTCTTACCTCCGTGTTGAGTGCTCTAAGGCCCATACCCTCCTTCGGGTCTTGTCCCATACTTCTTGGGGAGCAGATAGGCGCACTCTCCTTGCTTTACATTCCTCTCTCGTCCTGTCTAAGCTCGATTATGGTTGCCCTGCTTACTCGTCTGCTTCTCCTTCTACTCTTCGCCGTCTTGATGCTTTGCACCATACTGGGTTGCGCCTCAGTTCTGGTGCCTTTCGTTCGACTCCCATCCTTAGCTTGTATGTTGACACTGGCTTCCTTTCTCTCCAGGACCGCCGTGATCGCTATTGTCTTCGCTATCTTGCGCGGTCCTTGCAACATCCTTCCTCTCGCCTCTGTCGTGCTTTAACTTTTAGCCCTCCTGCGGTTCCTGTTCCTCTTCACCACCTCCCTCTTTCTGTCCGGTTATCTCGCCTACAGGATTCTCTCTCCGTTCGTATTTCTGATGTTTCTCCTCGTGTTGTTCCTTCTTTGCCCCCGTGGAGGGTCCCTCTTCCGCGGTTTTGTACTTCCTTGACCCGTATCACTAAAGCTTTTACCCCTCCTACGGTTCTAAAACGCCTTTTCCTCGAGCACTTTTCTTCTCACTCCCGCTCCGTTTCTGTCTTCACCGATGGGTCTAAGTCAGCGGACGGTGTTGGCTACTCTGTTGTTTTTCCTGATCGCACTTATATGTGTCGCTTGCCTCCGGAGACTAGCATCTTTACAGCGGAACTTTATGCTATTCTCTATGCTCTTCGTCTCCTGCTTTCTCGTTGTCAGTCTTCCTTTGTGGTTGTTGTTGACTCTCGTAGTGCCCTCATGGCTCTCGGGTCCTTTAATCCGGTTCATCCAGTAGTTGTCGAGATCCAGCATTGGCTGTTTCTCGTTCACAGTAAATTTAAGTCGGTTGAGTTTTGTTGGGTTCCCAGCCATATTGGTGTGTCTTTCAATGAGTGTGCGGATGCTGCCGCTAAGGAAGCTGTCCGCTCTTGTCCCATCTCTCGTAAAGGCATTCTGTATTCTGACTTTTACCCGGTTATCCATTCCTCCGTCCTTACCCGTTGGCAGGCTTCTTGGTTGTCTGTTACTGGTAACAAGCTACGTACTCTTAAATGTTGTGTTTCCTCGTGGCCGTCCTCCTTCCACCGTAACCGGCGGTGGGAAACAGCTCTGGCGAGGTTGCGTATTGGCCATACTCGCTTAACCCATGGTCACTTGGAGCGCCGCCCTGCTCCTTATTGTCCTAGTTGCATTGTCCCTCTTACGGTCGTGCATGTCCTTCTTGAATGTCCTGACTTCCAGGACGAGCGTGTGTCTTGCTTTCCGACCGCCCCTCGCGGTCACCTGTTCCTCGATAGAATTCTTGGTGACTCGGATACTTTTGATATCGTTCGCCTTATGCGTTTTTGTTCTCGTATTGGCATCCTTGGTGATATTTAGCGCCCTCTGATTATTTTGCGTATTTGATGGTGCTACATAGCCTTCCCGGTTTGGTGCCTTCTTTTGATAATTACTTACTTACTTGTACTTGACAGAACTTTACCAAACCTCAATAGGTGAAACTGAACTTGAGGACATTGTAAATGATTTAGCCCAGTACGAAGATGATGTACAGGTTAAACTTCAACCCTTTAAAAAGCAAATTGCTAAAAACAAATTAACAACAGCCTCTACTGCACATCCAGATCCTGATGTCAAATTGCCTCAGATCAATATACCCACATTCTCTGGTAACGAGAATGAGAGTTGGGGTGATTTCTGGAGTAAATTCGTGGATGCAGTAGACTCTAAAACTAACATCCCTCAAACAACCAAGTTCACTTATTTACAAGGCTTGTTACGAAATGAAGCCTTGAAGGTAATCTCCAACATAACACTGACCAGTGATGGTTACGACCTAGCTGTTCAATTGCTTAACAGCAACTACGATAACAAGGAAAGGACTATTATTATCTTAGTCCAAAAATTGCTGGATTTACCATCTGCTAATAATTCTACAGATTCTCTCCAAACTTTCAGACTAGACCTAGAATCTTTACTCAAGGCCTTAAGCCTTAAAGTCCAAATTCAGACTGCTGAATGGATGACAAAAGTAGTTGTAAGGAGCAAATTACCAAGAGAAACTTTAGATAAATTGTGTACTATATACAATAAAACCTCTCTGACCATGAATGAAATTACAGAAGGTTTACATACCCTAGTCGAAAGACAAAGAGCCAACCAAGATGGGAAGAGTGTTCCAAACTTCTCTACTAACTCTCATCATAAACCCCAACGTACTGCAACTACTGTAGTAAAACCAGATTTCAATAAATCATCTCCGAAATGGAAATCTGGAAATGTAGGTACATACACAGTGAACCCTATAAACCCTGTAGTGAGCACCACTCCTACAGTGAAGAATTGTTTGTTCTGCAATAATGAACATCTTACTTATAAGTGTAGTACTTATCCAGACCATACCACCCGAATTCATCGTTTGCAAGAATTACACAGATGCACAAGGTGCACGGGTCCTCATGACCCCAATAGCTGTACTGTTTCCTTACGTATATGCAACAAGTGCCACAAGGGTAGACACCATTATTCCTTGTGTGGTAGTGATCAATCAAGATCAACCAATCCTCATAAGAAAATTGTAAAATTTACTTCTGTACAGTATTGCAAGGTGCATCAAGACATAAGTGTACTTACAACAGAGTCGAATAACACAACTACGTTACCAACAGCTCAATTAAAATGAATTAATAAGGGATCTAAAATTTCCACTCGTGGTCTCTTTGACCAAGGTTCACAGAAAACCTTTATTTCTCAACAGCTAGTTGATCAGTTGAAACTGAAGCCTATTGCTCGAGTGAATTTGAATATATCTGGATTCCTAACCAATAGTGGACCTAGTGACTACCAGGTTGTTAAAGTCTTGGTACGTTTAAGAGGCTGCACCAGCCCAATTCAAGCCATAGTCGTTGATAAGATCTCCACAGATTTACATGTTACAGGTCTTGCTCAAACAGTCAAATTTCTTAAACGCAGCAGTATTAGGCTAGCGGATCATAAAATAAATACAGGTGTAACGAGGTGTAAACTTGTTACTGTCAGCTGGGGGTAAACTACTCACAGGACCGGTGTTGATCCAACAACATTCCAAATCTACTAGTAATCAACCAACTAATTCAATAATGGCGTGACTAGACCTAGAGCAGTCACCACTACATGACAGAGACGAAACTGAAGATGATGAGTCCAGTCCCCCTGTTCACAAATTATGGGATTTGGACACCTTAGGCATAGTCCCTGATCAACCCAGTCCAGATGACACATGGATGTAGCAACAATATCTTGATACTGTGATTTTCCAAGATAATCAATATTGGGTGAGACTCCCGTGGAAGCTGAACCACCCACTGCTGATGGGTGGCTGATTTCAAGTTCATGTCGACTAAGACCTTTTGTTCGATGGTACCCATGTAGAAGTTCGCGAACAGGACACCTAGGGAAGAACCCATGGCGACCCCATCTACTTGCTTATACATGTTCCCATCCGGGCTCAAGAAGGGTGCCTCTTTAGTTCCAAGCTTGTACTAACAGTATGGTGCTTCTGTAGTTGCCTCAGAAGCTACAGAAGCACCATACTGTCCCCCGAGCTCAAAGCGGCAGCTAAGAGCCTTCGTGAGAACAAGGAGATAGTTGTCAGGAGACGCGACAAGTCGCCAATATACGTCATTCTTAAAAAAGACGAATATCTGGCGAAAATGAACCTCATACTCTCTGACCAAACTAAATTCCAAAGGGTAAGGAAGGACACTACAGCCGAACTGAAAGCAAAGGTCAACAAATTGATCGAAACTGTGAACGCCAAGAAATCTGGACTCCACCTGCCAAAGATTATTGGGGAATATAAACCTGGATATGCGTATGGAAATGTCAAGACACACAAGCCTGGAAACCCACTTCGGCCAATCATCAGCCAGATACCCACACCCACGTACAGACTGGCAAAACGACTCAACGGCTTGCTGACTCCTTATGTCCCTTGCACCTTCAGCCTGAAATCTCCAAAGGAATTTGTTGACTTGCTGTGGGGAACACGGGCCACAGGGATAAGAGCCTCGTTGGACGTAGAATCTCTGTTTACCAACGTACCTGTGGATGAAACAATCGGGATGATAGCCGACAGAGTGTATTGTGATCCGGCCAGTACTCCTCTTGACATACCAGAAAACAGTCTAAGGAAACTACTCCAAGCTTGTACTATAGAGGCACCCTACTTGAGCCTGGATGGACACATGTATAAGCAAGTAGATGGGGTCGCCATGGGTTCTCCCCTAGGTGTCCTGTTTGCAAACTTCTACATGGGCACCATCGATCAAAGAGTCTTAGTCGACATGAACATGAAACCGGCCATATACTGCAGGTATGTTGACGACATTTTTACACAGGTACCTGATATCAGACACCTGCAGGAGCTGAAGGAGGCATTTGAGCAGAATTCTGTGTTGCGTTTCACTTACGAGATGAAGAAGGGTGGGAAGCTGCCCTTTCTAGATGTAACAGTCATGGAAAGGAGCGGAGTTTTCCACACTGCAGTCTACACTAAGGAAACAAACATAGGAATGTGTATGAATGCCAACAGTGACTGCCCGGACAGGTACAAGAGGAGTGTTGTTAACGCTTATGTCGAACGTGCCCTCAGCCACAGCTCAGAATGGAAGCAAGTCGACGAAGAACTCTGTAGGGTAAGGCAGGTCCTAGTCAACAACGGCTTCTCCAATGATTTCGTGGAAGACATCATAAGAAGGAAAGTGAAATGCCATGCAACCTCTGAAGAGACAACTAACACAACACCTATACCCCCTATTAGACTATTTTACAGGAACTTCTTTTCCACAGCCCATAAAACGGAGGAAAGGGTCCTGAAAGATATTGTCAGTAGAAACGTTATCCCTACAGACCAAAATCAGAAGATACAACTGACGATTTATTATAAAACCAGAAAAACGGCTAGCCAACTCATGAGAAACTCTCCAGACACAAAGCAGAACGCTTTAAAAGAGACTAACGTCGTCTATGCCTTCAAATGCCCACTTGGGGACTGTAAGCTCCAAAAAACCCAGTATATAGGCAAGACAACAACATCTCTTTCTAAGCGTTTAACGATGCATAAACAACAGGGCTCCATTAAGGAACATATAATCTCTTCCCACAACCAAACCATCGCCAGAGAAATCCTAGTAAACAACACAGAAATCATCGATAGATACAGCGATAGCAGGCGGCTTGACGTTTGCGAGGCACTACGCATTAAGAAGTCAACACCAGCAATCAACAGCCAGTTAATGCACAACTATATTCTACCCACCTCAAGACTCCGCTCCAATATAGAAGCATCAAGAAATATGGACCAATAGGCTTTCTACAATCACTTCCATTTCAATACCCATTGTTTCGTGTTCTGTCTTGTGTTGATGAAATTAATACCCTATTAATGCCACCTCTTGTTCTGTCTTGTGTTGATGAAATTAATACCCTATTAATGCCACCTCACCCCATCCACCTCACTCAAATGTAGATATAAACAAAATCGGAGATGTGTAAGTTCTATTCAGTTGTGTATTTGTAAGCTAAAGTCTTTGAAAATGTAATAAGTTTTACGAAACTCGCTCCTGTCGCGTCAGACTAGAAATAAAAATGAATTTTGGAGAATTGATTTTTTAATTACCTTCAACAGTGAAAAGAAATGTACGAAAGATTGAGAAAATTCGTGTTAGAATTATTAATCTTACTTTTTCGGTCATATTTAATAATATATGTCTACAGGAAAGACTGCTACCAAAATATATATATATATATATATATATATATATATATATATATATATATATATATATATATATATATATGCGGAAAATCCACAGAGAAATATGAAATGAGGTGAACGTTTCGGCTTTGTTAAAGCCTTTGTCAACACCAGACTGACTCTGGTGTTGACTGACTTTGAGTCAGTCTGGTGTTGACAAAGGCTTTAACAAAGCCGAAACGTTCACCTCATTTCATATTTCTCTGTGGATTTTCCGCATAAAATGATCAGTGTTTTGTGATCGTCAATTGCATATATATATATATATATATATATGCGAACAAGCCTGAATGGTCCCCAGAAAAATATGCAACTGAAAACTCACACCCCAGAAGTGACTCGAACCCATACTCCCAGAAGCAACGCAACTGGTATGTACAAGACGCCTTAATCCACTTGACCATCACGATCGGACAAAATGAGGTGATAGCCGAGGCTATTTGAACCACCCCACCGCCGGCACTCGGATAGTAATCTTGGGCATAGCATTTTACCAAATCACCTCATTCTTTGGGGCACACGTGAGGAACACAAATGGGAACAAGCCTGGGTCCTGGGGACCATTCAGGCTTGTTCGCATTTGTGTTCCTCACGTGTGCCCCAAAGAATGAGGTGATTTGGTAAAATGCTATGCCCAAGATTACTATCCGAGTGTCGGCGGTGGGGTGGTTCAAATAGCCTCGGCTATCACCTCATTTTGTCCGGTCGTGATGGTCAAGTGGATTAAGGCGTTTTGTACATACCAGTTGCGTTGCTTCTGGGAGTATGGGTTCGAGTCACTTCTGGGCTGTGAGTTTTCAGTTATATATATATATATATATATATATATATATATATATATATATATATATATATATATATATATATATATATATATATATATATATATATATATATGTATATGTATATTGTGACGATAATCTCTTTCAAGAGAGATTGAGCCTGCTCTTCCCTTCAAAGTACGTTACAACAACAGATAATATAGAAGATATATCCAGCAAGTATCTCCAAGACGTTTTGCCCAGAGAGCAAAACGTATCCAGCACACCGGCACACCTGCTCGCCCCGCCACCGTAACCGGCAAACTGCTTGTCCATCGCCTACCTGTCGCTGATTGGCTGGTGTCCCGTCGCACATGCCCTCCACCCTCCGCCACAAGTTGATGTCTGGGCTGCAGTGGCCCAGAGAAGGCAGAATATCCCAGTGCTCCTTGCAGTTGACATCTCTCATTGGTAGACTAAGCCTTGGCTTTCGTGTACTAAGGGAGGTGGCAGCTCGAAGCCAATATTCCAGCTCTATTATTATTATTTATTTTGCTATCACTGTAACTCACTTGTCTTAACGTAACTTTCCATTTGCCAGTGATTATTCTTATTATTTTGTTTTTGACTTGTCTATTATATTTTATATTTAATTTTATTCATGTCTTGTTTTTCTAACGTAATTAAAATTTCATTGTTAAATTTGTGTTTTGTGTGTCTTCCCATTACCTTACCACAGACGAAAGTTCCAGCTTTTTCTCTTTTTTTTCCTTAATGTGAGGAGGCCCTGCCCCTAGCTTTTGAAACAGCCGAACACCAACGCTTTACCGTCACATAAAGTGGGGGCCTGTCCGGGAGCTTCACTCAGGTACTGGTGCCAAGTAGTAATTTATGGTAAGCGTATTTGGCTTTGGTAACGTTGCTTTTTACTAATTTTCATATTCAATTATATTTTTATATGGTGCTGTGTGTATTGTGCATTCCGAGAGTAGCATATGGTGAAGGTGAGACAACTTTGGATTACGTGGTGACTGTAGGCCTGAGTCATACTCTTAATTGGTCATCTCTTCCTCCGTGTTACTACTCGTGTTTACCATCTTTTGTCCCTTGGATATTTCTCATATTTTCGACAGATCATCATATTGGTACCCTGGTACTGTGGTCTGCCCCCGGGTCAAGTGCACCTAATCTTCTGCAATCTGACAGAAGGAGGATAAAGAGGGCCATAGTTCCTCTAGCACGAACTTTAGTTGCTGAATTGGGACCTCAGCAGCAGTTCTCGTCACCAGTTGACACCTCGCACCCCTACACGTCAGTCAGAGATGATGATACATACATTGGTAGGCAATTAGCTTTCTTTTTCAGAGCATAAAAGTTCGCTAATTCTGTAAGTATCATATTAATTTCAGTGGGAAAACTTGCTTATGTCCTATAGAGACTCGGCAAGGTATGCCTACATCCTTGGACTACCAATTTTACTTTTGAGGCAATTAACTGTTTCATTTGTTTTAGAAATTCAGTTTCGCTTGTTTAGTAGGATTTTCTTGCCCTTATCCTCTTACATGAGTACCGGGTACAAGATTTCCTGTGACCTTGATTTAATTAATCATTTAACATCTTGTAATTAACTTTAATTGTTAAAGATTCCACAGGATAGGTACCAGTTGCCACGTTGTCATGTTTCTGACATTCACTATATCAAAACGGTATATTCGTTGTGCATTTATTTGCTAATTTCACCATGTTTCGTCTCCAAGCTTTCCGTGCAGATCCAGCAGGTGAAATAGGGACTTTAAGTCGTGCCAAGAGGACTGAATTACAAACTCTTGCACATGAGTATCAACTAGAAGTTCCCTACCAAGCCAACAAAAATGAAATACACAACCTGTTGCTGGATCACTTCTTAGAGCAAGGTAAGATCGACTCTGAAACTCACGAAACTTACTTTATTGCAGATAAAACTGATTTGACAACGATGAAACTCAAACTAGAGCTGGCTAAGATTGAACGCGAGCAGCAAAAAGAAGCAGTCGCCATACGAAAGGAAGAACAAGAACGTGAGATTGCATTACTCCGTGAGCGTGAACGAATACAGCTTGAAACAAAACGGCGCCAGTTGGAGATGCAACACGAACATGACAAACAACAAGCGACTCTGGCTATGGAGTGTCGTCAACGAGAATTCGTGTTGGAAACTTCACACCTCGCTCAACGCCAGCAAGCTACCGCCAATCTTCCCATCAGTTTTAATATATCACATGCAAGTAAGTTAATGCCTTCATTCGTAGAAACAGAAGTTGACGTGTTTTTCACCACCTTTGAAACCCTCGCTAATCAACTTAGTTGGCCTGCCGACCAATGGGCCACCCTTCTCAGAGTACATCTTACAGGTAGAGCTGCAGTCACACTCAGTACTTTGGCGTCTGAGAATGACTACCAGACTCTGAAACAAGCAGTGTTGGACGCCTACCTTCTCTCCACCGAAAGTTATCGAAGGAAATTCCGTGACCACCTGAAGGCAAGTACCACTACCTTTCTCGAGTTTGCTAACACCAAAAGGAGATATTTTATGAAATGGCTGGAAGCAGCACATGTCTCTACCTTTGCAGAACTCGTCAACCTCATGCTAGTTGAAGAATTCTTGAGGCGTGTGCCGCCTCCTGTCCGTCTATATTTAGCAGATAAAGAAGAAACCGACTACCTGAAGTGTGCTAAGTCGGCTGACACAGCCTCATCCACCGGCTGACACCAGAACCATCCTCCAGTAAGAAGTCGTGGTACAGTTACGAGAAAGTGAATACCGATCAAGCTGGCTCGCAATTGTACTGTAAGTATTGTAGACTCTATGGACATACCATAGATAAATGTGGTAAGTCTCAATACAAAGAAACCACCGAATTACAAAAACCCAAACCAACTCCTCCTAAGTCCGGTAAGCCTGTGATGAAAGTTGGTGTTCATGCTAATGATCTTTCTCTTTTCAGTAACCACCTGTATACTGGAACTGTCTCTGCCAACGGTTCAAATCCGGAGGGACGTTTCAAATTGAAGATCTTGAGGGACACAGCGGCTCTTCAATCGATCATTTTGAAGTCGGCTGTGCCCAACATCGCCTACACCGGAGAAACTGTCTTCATCACTGACCTCACTGCTACCACTCCTTATCCTCTCGCCAGAGTCCACCTGGATTGTCTCTTCGTGAACAGAGAAGTCCAAGTCGCCGTCAGGGAAAAGCCTTTTCCCATGCCTGAAGTGCAACTTCTCCTGGGCAACGACTTGGCAGAAGACCTGCAACCGACCAACCTGATCATCAAGGACAAACCCCAGATGTGTACCTCTGTGAAGGATAATCCTATATTTGAGTATGTTCCAGCAAAGGTTCAAGAGAGTGATGAAGTTTCTCCTCCGGTTCTAGTGACCACCCGTGCACAAGCCGCACGACCACAGCCAGCTGACTCTTCTGCCACCGCTGTCCCTCAAGACCCTCAGAAACTACCCCCGAATCTGACCAAGTTGGAGTTCCGTAAGTTACAGAGGGAAGATCTTACCTTGACACCATTATTCTTCCAGGCTGAGACTCAACCCGACAGTATTCCTGGGTTCTTCCTAGAGAACGACTTGCTCTACCGCAGATATAGACCCAGTAAACTGAAGGAGGACGATTGGGCCAACGTTGAACAACTTGTGATTCCTGCCAGCCTGCGGCCCACTATTCTACACCTGGCCCACGGAGCACTCTCCCACTACGGATTCAACAAGACCTACCATGGAATCCGTGAAGACTACTACTGGCCAGGTATGGTAAATAGCGTCAAATAGTACGTCAAACAGTGTCATACATGTCAGATGGCAGGTAAACCGAACATCTCTATTCCCAGAGCGCCACTGATTCCCATACAGGTGCCTGCGGAACCTTTCCACAGACTTATTATAGACTGTGTTGGTCCTTTACCTCGGACCAGTTCAGGTAACGCCTATATCTTAACCATCCTGTGTCCTACCACCAGATTCCCCATAGCAGTTCCAGTAGAGAACATTACGGCTGCTACGGTTGTGAAGCACTTATTGAAGATTTTTACCCAGTATGGATTTCCCAGGGAGGTTCAGAGCGACTGTGGCACCAACTTCACCAGTGATCTCTTCAAAAGGACACTGGAGGAGCTCAACATCAAACAGGTATTGTCCAGCACCTATCATCCTGCTTCACAGGGTTCTCTTGAGCGTAGTCATCAGACTATTAAAGCACTCCTGAAAAAGTTTTGTAATGAAACCTCTAAGGATTGGGATAAGCAAATAGATCTGATAATGCATATATATAGAAGTCTTCCCAATGAGTCCCTAGGAGTATCTCCTTATGAGATGCTCTACGGACGTAAGTGCCGTACTCCCCTCAAGGCTTTCAAAGACTCTCTACGTGATGCCACCTTCAGTGAGCATCAGAATGTGCCCCAGTTTTTTCAAAACCTTCAACACATTCTAGAGAGAGTCCACAGTTTTGCCCAAGATAATCTATTGAAAGCACAGGAGAGGATGAAGACTCATTACGACCAGACCAGCAAAGTAAGAAAATTTAAGCCGGGAGACTTCGTACTTGCTTACTTTCCTATCCCAGGTTCTCCTTTACAAAACAGGTTTTCAGGACCCTACCGCATCAAGGAGTGCAGAAATAACCATAACTACGTTCTAGAGACTCCAGATAGGCGGCGGAAGACCCAGCTGTGCCACGTCAACCTCCCGCAGCTATATAACGGTACTCCTCCCACTGTCATGCTTAACTATTCTGCTTTTACAGAACCATTCATCCACAGTGAGACCTTCCCTGCTTCTCCTCCCGAAAGCACTAATAAGGAGTCAGCGCTTTCTAATTCAGAAATCCTTACTGATCTTCCCAACTATTTTCAGGATAATCATAGTGCACCTCTCGTCAAGATCTTCAGAGAACATCAGGAGTTGTTCCGAGATGACCCCCAAGAGTGTAATGTTACCCAGCACGACATCCAACTGCTCCCCGACACCCGGCCGATTCGTCAACCCTTCTACCGAATCAGCCCCAGCAAGAAGGAAATCATGCGTGCTGAGGTGCAGTACCTCTTGGATCATGGACTGGCTACACCTTGTGAGTCCCCCTGAGCCTCACCCTGTATCTTGGTGCCAAAACCCCAAGGTAAGGTGAGACTGTGCACTGACTATCGTAAGTTAAATAATGTGACTGTCAAGGATGCATACCCCTTGCCAAGGATAGATGACATTCTTGACGCCATTGGTAATGCCCAGTACTTGTCCCAAGTGGAATTGCTTAAGGGGTATTACCAAGTGTGCTTAACGGAGCGAGCCAAAGAAATATCTGCCTTTATCACTCCTTTTGGACTTTTCAGATATGAACGCCTTCCTTTCGGACTATGTAATGCCCCGGCCACCTTTCAGAGAGCTGTCAACCGTGTCATCCAGGGCTTGGATAACACGTACGCCTATTTGGATGATATCGTCGTAGCATCCAACACCTGGAGTGAACATCTGCTCCAGCTGCGACGACTGTTCGCCAAGCTCCTGACAGCCAGCCTCACCATCAACCTGGGCAAGTCCACCTTCGCGAAAGGTAAAGTGCGTTATCTGGGTCATGTAATTGGGAGTGCCAGCCTAGCTCCGTTAAACTCACACACTCAAGCCATCCAACATTATCCACAGCCTACCACCAGGAAGCAGCTCCTGCGCTTCCTTGCTCTTGCCTCCTACTACCGTAGGTTTGTGAGAAATTTCAGTACAGTCGCCACACCTTTAATACTATTAACCAGTCCCAAGCAACGGTATAAGTGGACCATGCAGCAAACCGTTGCTTTCGAACAACTCAAATTCCTCCTCTGTTCTAATCCCATTCTCGCCTCGCCAGATATCACAAAGCCTTTCGTCCTTCATGTCGACGCCAGTGGTACCGGCGTTGGTGGTGTCCTGATGCAGCAACGAGGCGAGGAGGTTCTACCTGTCAGCTACAAATTGAAACCCCACCAGAGGAACTACAGCACTATTGAAAAGGAGCTACTATCCATCGTCCTGAATCTCCAGCACTTTGCTCCATACCTACAAGGTGCCAGGTCTACCACCATCTTCTCAGACCACAACCCTCTCCGCTTCTTACATCAAGCCCAATTCACTAACCAGCGTCTTCTACGATGGGCTTTATACTTACAAGATTTCAACCTGGAGATCCGCTATATCAAGGGTCTGACAACATCATAGCCGATGCCCTCTTCAGAGTTTATGAAGTAGAAGCAACTCCACCTATTACTCCACCACATAACGACGTACTTCTTCCAGAACCGCAGGCTTCGGGGGAGAGTTGTGACGATAATCTCTTTCAAGAGAGATTGAGCCTGCTCTTCCCTTCAAAGTACGTTACAACAACAGATAATATAGAAGATATATCCAGCAAGTATCTCCAAAACGTTTTGCCCAGAGAGCAAAACGTATCCAGCACACCGTCACACCTGCTCGCCCCGCCACCGTAACCGGCAAATTGCTTGTCCATCGCCTGCCTGTCGCTGATTGGCTGGTGTCCCGTCGCACATGCCCTCCACCCTCCGCCACAAGTTGATGTCTGGGCTGCAGTGGCCCAGAGAAGGCAGATTATCCCAGTGCTCCTTGCAGTTGACATCTCTCATTGGTAGACTAAGCCTTGGCTTTCGTGTACTAAGGGAGGTGGCAGCTCGAAGCCAATATTCCAGTTCCATTATTATTATTTATTTTGCTATCACTGTAACTCACTTGTCTTAACGTAACTTTTCATTTGCCAGTGATTATTCTTATTATTTTGTTTGTTGACTTGTCTGTTATATTTTATACTTAATTTTATTCATGTTTTGTTTTTCTAACGTAATTAAAATTTCATTGTTAAATTTACTTGTGTTTTGTGTGTCTTCCCATTACCTTACCACAGACGAAACTTCCAGCTTTTTCTCTTTTTTTTCTTTAATGTGACGAGGCCCTGCCCCTAGCTTTTGAAACAGCCGAACACCAATGCTTTACCGTCACAATATATATATATATATATATATATATATATATATCTGTATATATGTATATATGAATATATATTTATATATATATATATATATAATATATATATATATATATATATATATATATATATATATATATATATATATAAATATATATTCATATATACATATATACAGATATATATATATATATATATATATATATATATATATATATATATATATATATATATATATATATATATATATATATATATATATATATATATATATATATATATATGTTTTTGCTCGATGCTAAGCAAAGCAGTCTTTTGCTAAGACTTTTTGCTCGATGGTACCCATGTAGAATTCGCAAACAGGACACCTAGGGGATAACCCATGGCGACCCCATCTACTTGCTTATACATGTGCCCATCCGGGCTCAAGAAGGGTGCCTCTTTAGTACAAGCTTGGAGTAGTTTCCTTAGAATGTTTTCTGGTATGTCAAGAGGAGTACAGGCCGGTTCACGATATACTCTGTCCGCTATAATCCCGATTGTTTCATCTACAGGTACGTTGGTAAACAGTTATTCTACGTCCAACGAGGCTCTTATCCCTGTGGCCCGTGTTCCCTGCAGTATTTCTGCGGGGAACAGACAGGAATAAATTCCTTTGGAGACTTCAGGCTGAAGGTGCAAGGGACATAAGGAGTCAGCAAGCCGCCAGTCTGTACGTGGGTGTGGGTATCTGGCTGATGATTGGCCGAAGTGGGTTTCCAGGCTTATGTGTCTTAACATTTCCATACACGTATCCAGGTTTATATTCCCCAATAATCTTTGGCAGGTGGAGTCCGGATTTTTTGGCGTTCACAGTTTCGATCAATTTGTTGACCTTTGCTTTCAATTCGGCTGTAGTGTCCTTCGTTACCCTTTGGAATTTAGTTTGGTCCGAGTGTCTGAAGTTTATTTTTGCCAGATATTCGTCTTTTTTAAGAATGACGTATATTGGCGACTTGTCATCTCTCCTGACAACTATTTCCTTGTTCTCACAAAGGCTCTTAGCTGCCGCTTTGAGCTCGGGGGTCAGTATGGTGCTTCTGTAGTTGCCTCGATTCTTTCCTCCTTTCGCAATAAGTTCTGCTTGTAAGGTGTCTTTGGTGGTGACCTTCTTTTGTGTCTCGAGGTCAAATATGTCGTCCAACAGTATCTCCGTGTGTGCGTTTCACTTACGTGATGGAGAAGGATGGGAAGCTGCCTTTTCTAGATGTAACATTCATGGAAAGGAGCGGAGGTTTCCACACTGCAGTCTACACTAAGAAAACGAACATAGGAATGTGCCTAAATGCCAACAGTGACTGCCCAGACAGGTACATGAGGAGTGTTGTTAGCGCTTATGTCGACCGTGCTCTCAGACATAGCTCAGGATGGAAGCAAGTCGACGAAGAACTCTGTAGGGTAAGGCAGGTCCTAGTCAACAATGGTTTATCCAATGGTTTCGTTGAAGACATCATAAGAAGGAAAGTGAAACGCCATGCATCCTCTGAAGAGACAACTAACACAACACCTATACCCCCTATTAGACTATTTTACAGGAACTTCTTTTCCACAGCTCATAAAACGGAGGAAAGGGTCCTGAAAGATATTGTTAATAGAAACGTTATCCCTACAGACAAAAATCAGAAGATACAACTGACGATTTATTATAAAACCAAGAAAACGGCCACCCTACTCATGAGAAACTCTCCAGATACAAAACAGAACGCTTTAAAAGAGACCAACGTCGTCTATGCCTTCAAATGCCCTCTTGGGGACTGTAAGCCTCAGAAAACTTAGTATATAGGCAAGAACACAACATCTCTTTCCAGCGTTTAACGATGCATAAACAACAGGGCTTCATTAAAGAACATATAATCTCTTCCCACAACCAAACCATCACCAGAGAAATCTTAGCAAACAACACAGAAATCATCGATAGATACAGCGAGAGCAGGCGGCTCGACGTCTGCGAGGCACTACACATCAAGAAGTCAACACCAGCAATCAACAGCTAATTAATGCACAACTATATTCTACCCACTTCAAGACTCCGCTCCATTATAGAAGCATCAAGAATTATGGGCCAATAGGCCTTCTGCAATTATTTCCATTCTTACCTTCAATACCCATTGTTTCGTGTTCTGGTTTGTGTTGAAAGTTTGTTTTCACCTCATCCAAAACTGTTGTAACATATCACCTCATCCAAATGCAGGTATAAAAAATCGAAGATGTTTTAGCTCTATTCAGTTATAGTTGTGTGTGTGTGTGTAAACTAAAGTCTTTGAAAATAAAATAAGTTTTACGAAACGCGCTCAAGTGTCGCGTCAGACTAGAAATAAAAATGAATTTTGGAGAATTGATTTTTCAATTACCATCAACAGTGAAAGGAAACATAAGAAAGATCGAGAAAATTCGTGTTAGAATTATTAATCTTACTTTTTCGGTCATATTTAATAGTATATGTCTACAGGCAAGACTGCTACCAAAATATACTAATATATATATATATATATATATATATATATATATATATATATATATATATATATATATATATATATATATATATATATATATATATAATGCAGTCTGATCGTCACAAAGGCTCCACAGGACGGGAGAGACATCTCCCGCCAACACATCACAAGGCGCAGTGTGGTCACAATGCGACCCAAACGTCTTAAGGTCAGAGCTACTCCACTTGACAGTCATGCTATCGGAAGAAGCAATACTCTAAAGGTCCTGAAGGACGTAACTGGCCTCAAACCCGCTGACATTAGTCAGGAAGGTGAAGATATCGTGCTCTACTTTTCATGTGAAGAGGAGCTAGAAAAACTCCTCACTAACGATGCCATTCTTCGCAAAGAACACTACCTACATCCTCACTTCCCACGTCAGTTCCTGGCCAGAAGAACTGTTTTTACCAGCTGGTGGATCGCTGAGCGACCTCAACATCATATCATAAACAATATCGAGAACGAAAATCCAAACCTGTCGGTATTCAACCTGGAGTTCTGCAACACCGACAAAACATCAATGAAGATTACGTTCACCACCATAGCTGCGGCCACCTAGGCTGCCACACAAGGATTCTACTGCTTCGGCCTAAAAATACCACCCCACCAAATAAAAAGGAACGATACCATGAGATCCAGCAGTGCTTTAAGTGCTACGAGCTCTCCCACCCGACCAACAAGTGTCAGCACCCTGTGCAGAGGTGCAGCCTGTGCGCACTGGACCATCACTACTCCATATGCAAGGCAACAGTCCATCACTGCTTGCTCTGTGATGCCCCCTCCCCTTCCGGCCCGTTGGCGTCGTGAGGGGGCTTGGTGGACGGCTGCCGGAGTGTGATGCTCCGTTGGGCAGTCCTCTGTCCTTTTCTGGCCTTGCACTCCTGCTGCTGTCTTCTCCAATTGTGCCGGATCGCTTTTCCTTTTCCTTATGTTTCGTTTTTCTCCCCCCTCTTCTCCTATCTGCTTGTCGTTTCCTGCCGACCTTTTGCTTGTTTTGGATTATTTCTTTGGACTTCTTCTATTTTGACGCCCGGGTGCTTGAGGAGGCATACTCTTGCACCCGTAGAACTGTAGTACCCGACGTCTCGAGCGAGGGGAACCTTTTATTGTCAATCCCCCTTTCGTCGCTGAACCCGATCTCGACGGACTGACGGTTCTTAAGGTGGCGTTTGTGGGGCGTATACTCACGACGCACCCCTAGGGGGCCCCGGCATGATCGGCGATAGCTTCCTGTTGGGTGTCCTGCCTCTAATTGTGGCTCCATGGTGGGTATGGGGGCACATTCGTGGATGAATTTGTCACTTTTCGTCTCTATGTCGTTGAATGTTTCCGTTGTACCCTCTCAGGCTCGTGGGGTGGGCGACCAAGCCCCCGAGTCGGCCAGTATTGGAAGACCAGGCTCTGTAGCTCCCGCTGCGTTGGGCCCCGACCTTGCTCCTCCTTTGACCGTCCTGACTTCTTCCCCCAGCTCCCCTCCCTCCTCTGAGGTTGGGTCGAGCCTCCAGCCCCCGGTGGTGACCACTTCGTCCCCTGGTGTGGCTAAGTCTTTCGTTGTGACTACTGCGCCTTTTGACCCCTCTCTCTCTAGGGGTTCTCAACGCCGTTCGCGCCCCAACCGCACTCGCTCGATTCCTTCCCGTGCTGATGCGTATCAGGCCTTGTTTGGTCCTGCTTCATGGGCCAAATACTTTGATCTCCTCCCTCTTGATTCTGCGCCTCCTGACGATTTCTCCCTCCATCGGCATCTTGTAGATTCCGTGGATGCGTGTGTTACTTTCAACCCCACTCGTCTCGGTACACGTGTCGTTGCTGCTCCTTCTCAGGATGCGGCTTCCCGCTTGGCTGCCTTATCTTGCCTTGGCGAGATCCCTGTTCGGGTCTCCAAGAACGTTCAGATGAATTCCAGTGTTGGCACTATTCTCCTCCCACCCCATGTTGCAACCAGTGTTCGGAATCTGCAGGATTGCCATGATGATATTCGGCATATCCTTGATGCCCAAGGCCATTCTGTCCTCCAGGTTGACTCGTTTACTCGTCCCCCTCGTGGTCGTCGCCGTCAACCCCTTCGCGTTGTGAAGATCACCTTTGATGGTAGGACCCTTCCATCCTCTGTCATTCTTGCTGGTGCTAGGTGCTCTGTCCAGGAGTATATTCCTTCTCCTCGACTTTGTAAGTCGAGGAGAAGGGCATGGTGCATGGTGTAAGTCGAGGAGAAGGGCATGGTGCATGGTGTAAGTCGAGGAGAAGGGCTGGAGGTTTGGGCATGGTGCCCTCCGCTGCTCTGGGACTGTCTCTCTCTGTCCTTTGTGTGGGAGTGAACGTCACTCTAAGTCGGAGTGCACTTCTCCCCAAGCTCGCTGCCTCAACTGCGGTGAGGCCCATCCTACGTTCTCCCGTGCCTGTGTCCATTACAAGCTTGAGGCGGCCGTCCTTAACCTGAAGCACCGGGAGCGTTTGTCTTTTCCTGAGGCGAGGCGCCAGATTCGCCGGCTCCCGCCTTTTACTAACATCTCTTATGCTCGCGTGTTGCGCTCTTCCTCTCCTCGTCCCTCCCCCCTTCCTCAGACTCTCAACCGTTTCCGGGCCTTGGACCCTGATACGCCCACTGCCCCCTCCTCTGTTCCTTTGAGTTCTTTCCCGAGGGGTCCCCCTCCTGGTCCTCTGTCTGGGGTTCCCCTTCTTTCAACCCGGTCTGTCATGTCTCCTGTGTCTTCTTCCTCGTCCCCCTCCGATCCTCCTTCCCATCCTCTTCCACCATCTATCGGCTCTCCCCGCCGCCTGTCGGTGCAGGCGGATGTCCATCGCTCTCCTAACGGCCGTCGTGTGTGCTCTCGTTCGGCTTCTCCTGTTGAGACACTGGAATCCGTTGCCCGGTACGTAGTTGCTGGGATACCTGTCTCTTTAAGTCAGTAGCGTAAGCCTGGCTCCTCTCCTTCCTCTTCCCCGGCGGGTAAGAAGGCTTCGCTTTCTTCCTTAGCTCCTACTTCTGGCTCTGTTGCTCCTTCCCCTCCCGTTTCAGTGGTTGCGCCCTCTGTTCCTGCTATGGAGGTTTCTTTGGCCCCTGCTTCCCTTTCGGTTGCTGCTCTTGCTGGGGTTCGCTCCCCTCTTTCTACTCCCCCTCTTCCAACTGCTGTCCTTGACTGCTCCTCTCCGTTGTCTCCTCCTCTTCCTCCTCCTCCTCCGAACCCCGCCCGCCCACCTCTGATCTGTTCTCCCGTTTCCTTCCCTCCGTCTTTGCTCAGTTTACCCATGCCCCCTAACCCTGACTTTGCTGACCCTGACCCCGACCCTGATATTCTTTGACATGCTCTGTTGCTCTTTCGCCTTTGTTTCTTCCTTGTTCTCTGTTTTTGTCCTTTCTCTTCTCGTCGTTGTCCATTCTTCAATGGACCGTTCGAGGTTATTACGCCAATTTCCTCGAACTCCAACTTCTGATTTCGCGGTTTTCGCCCCTTTGTGTCTGTCTCCAGGAGCCAATGCTTGGTGCTCGTCCTGGTCGTTTTCGTGGCTATTCCTTTCTCTCCCCCCCCCCAGCCATTGCTGGGGCTTCTAATTCTTCTGCTCTCTTGATTCGTGCGGATGTTCCCTTTGTTCCTTTACTTTTTCCTTCGCCTCTCCATTGTTCTGCTGCTCGTATCTTTGTGGGGAAATGGTACACAGTTTGTTCCATTTATCTCCCCCCGAGTGTCCCGCTCTCTCTTCCTGATTTGAAACACCTCCTAGACTCCTTGCTGGAGCCTGTGCTCCTGCTGGGTGACTTCAATTGTCGTCATTCTCTTTGGGGTGACGTTCTGACGAATACCCGGGGTCGCCTCCTTGAGCCGTTTCTCCTATCTTCTTCCCTGTCTCTTCTGAATTCTGGTGAGCCCACTCATTTGGACTCTCGGACTCGCACCCTTTCTTGTCTTGATCTTTCTCTCTGCTCTTCTTCTCTTTACTTAGATTTCACGTGGCAGGTTCTTGATGACCTCCATGGAAGTGATCATTTCCCCATCCTTGTTTCCTTTTTCTCTTTTCGCCCTTCCCTCTCTTTCCCTAGGTGGCAGTTTGCTAAGGCAGACTGGACCCTATTTACCCTCAGTGCTGCTCTCTCTGACCTCTCCCTTCTGCCTCTCTCTCGCGCTCTCCTCCTTTTTCATGACACTGTCTTCAACGCTGCCCTCCGCTCTATTCCTCGCTCTTCCTCTCGGGGTCCACGGAAGTGCGTTCCCTGGTGGAATGCGGACTGTGCTCGGGCTGTCCGCTGTAAGCGTGCAGCCTGGAAGAGGCACCGCCGTAGGCAAACGACCGATTCTTTTCTTTTCTTTCGGAAAGCGAGTGCGGTGGCCCGTAGGGCCATCCGTACGGCTAAACGTGAATGTTGGGCATCTTATGTCTCAACAATTACGTCCGAAACCCCTCTGACCCAGATCTGGAAGCGTATCCGCAAGATAGCGGGTAAGTTCGTTCCCGATGTTTCACCGGTCCTTCACCTCCATGATACTCTTGTGGCGGACCCGTTGCAGGTCGCTTCCGAACTGGGTTCCCACTTTTCTTCTGTTAGCTCTGGTCTTCATCTTCCCCAATCTTTCCTTCTTCGTAAACCTGTCCTTGAGTCTCGTCCTTTAGATTTCTGCACTCATCTTCAGCTTCCCTATAATGATCCCTTCTCTCTCTCTGAACTTCGTTCTGCCCTGGCCCTCTGCGGTTCTACGGCGGCGGGCTCCGATGGTATTCATTATGAGATGCTTCGCCATCTCCCTCCGAGCACGTCTCAGTATTTACTGAGTCTGTATAATCGGATCTGGGAGTCGTCGTCAGTCCCTGAGGACTGGCTCGATGCCGTTGTCCTCCCTGTTCGCAAACCGGGATCTCTGGGTACTTCCCCTAAGGACTTTCGCCCTATTGCTCTCACGAGTTGTGTCTGCAAACTCTTTGAACGTATGGTTAACGTTCGTCTGATGTGGTTCCTGGAACACCATCACCTCCTCTCCCCTTCTCAATTTGGTTTCCGCAAGTGCCGCAGCACGACAGATGTCCTGGTGAACTTGGAGGTCTATATTCGTACTGCTTTTGCTGCGAAGACCTCCGTTGTTGCCGTCCTTTTTGACCTGGAAAAGGCTTACGACACCACTTGGCGTTATCATATCCTATCTCAACTTCATTCTTTTGGCCTTCGTGGTCATCTCCCTCTCTTTCTCCGCAGCTTCCTCTCTCGTCGTTCCTTTCGGGTGCGCCTTGGTACCGCTCTCTCTCCCTCTTTTCAGCAATACGAAGGTGTGCCCCAGGGTAGTGTTCTGAGCACTACTCTTTTTCTGGTTGCCCTCAATGGTCTTCTTTCCTCTCTTCCTTCTGGTGTCTTCTCCGCTCTCTATGTCGATGATCTTACCCTTTGTTGTCAGGGTGATGATTCGCCTCTCCTTCAACGTCGGCTTCAACTTGCAATTGATGCCGTGTCGTCTTGGGCCACTGATCATGGCTTCAAGTTCTCTACTTCTAAGACTTGTGCCATGACATTTACGCGGAAACGGGTTGTTCTTCGTCCCTCTTTGTCACTTTATGGTCATCCCCTTGAATACAAAGATTCTGCGAAGCTTTTGGGGTTATTCCTTGACACTCGTTTGTCTTGGTCTCCCCATATCTCTTACCTCCGTGTTGAGTGCTCTAAGGCCCTTACCCTCCTTCGGGTCTTGTCCCATACTTCTTGGGGGGCAGATAGGCGCACTCTCCTTGCTTTACATTCCTCTCTCGTCCTGTCTAAGCTCGATTATGGTTGCCCTGCTTACTCGTCTGCTTCTCCTTCTACTCTTCGCCGTCTTGATGCTTTGCACCATATTGGGTTGCGCCTCAGTTCTGGTGCCTTTCGTTCGACTCCCATCCTTAGCTTGTATGTTGACACTGGCTTCCTGTCTCTCCAGGACCGCCGTGATCGCTACTGTCTTCGCTATCTTGCGCGGTCCTTGCAACATCCTTCCTCTCGCCTCTGTCGTGCTTTAACTTTTACCCCTCCTGCGGTTCCTGTTCCTCTTCACCACCTCCCTCTTTCTGTCCGGTTATCTCGCCTGCAGGATTCTCTTTCCGTTCGTATTTCTGATGTTTCTCCTCGTGTTGTTCCTTCTTTGCCCCCGTGGAGGGTCCCTCTTCCGCGGTTTTGTACATCCTTGACCCGTATCACTAAAGCTTTTACCCCTCCTACGGTTCTAAAACGCCTTTTCCTCGAGCACTTTTCTTCTCACTCCCGCTCCGTTTCTGTCTTCACCGATGGGTCTAAGTCAGCGGACGGTGTTGGCTACTCTGTTGTTTTTCCTGATCGCACTTATATGTGTCGCTTGCCTCCGGAGACTAGCATCTTTACAGCGGAACTTTATGCTATTCTCTATGCTCTTCGTCTCCTACTTTCTCGTTGTCAGTCTTCCTTTGTAGTTGTTGTTGACTCTCGTAGTGCCCTCATGGCTCTCGGGTCCTTTAATCCAGTTCATCCAGTGGTTGTCGAGATCCAGCATTGGCTGTTTCTCGTTCACAGTAAATTTAAGTCGGTTGAGTTTTGTTGGGTTCCCAGCCATATTGGTGTGTCTTTAAATGAGCGTGCGGATGCTGCCGCCAAGGAAGCTGTCCGCTCTTGTCCCATCTCTCGTAAGGGCATTCCGTATTCCGACTTTTACCCGGTTATCCATTCCTCAGTCCTTACCCGTTGGCAGGCTTCTTGGTTGTCTGTTACTGGTAACAAGCTACGTACTCTTAAATGTTGTGTTTCCTCGTGGCAGTCCTCCTTCCACCGTAACCGGCGGTGGGAAACAGCTCTGGCGAGGTTACGTATTGGCCATACTCGCTTAACCCATGGTCACTTGATGGAGCGCCGCCCTGCTCCTTATTGTCCTAGTTGCATTGTCCCTCTTACGGTCGTGCATGTCCTTCTTGAATGTCTTGACTTCCAGGACGAGCGTATGTCTTGCTTTCCGACCGCCCCTCGCGGTCGCCTGTCCCTCGATAGAATTCTTGGTGACTCGGATACTTTTGATATCGTTCGCCTTATGTGTTTTTGTTCTCGTATTGGCATCCTTGGTGATATTTAGCGCCCTCTGATTATTTTGCGTCTTTGATGGTGCTACATAGCCTTCCCGGTTTGGTGCCTTCTTTTGATAATTACTTACTTACTTACTTGCTCTGTGATGGCAATTACCCCACAATTTCCTACCGCTGCCCCCGCAGACAGGAAATCATCAAGGCCCAGGTTAAAGCCAAAAGAAAATACTCGTCTACCTCCTTGACCAGAGCCCCAAGTGTTCAACCCACCACCTTAGCTCTCACTAGTCGACCAGAGGACTTTCTAGTCTTTCTAGTCTGTGGCCCCTCCCAGCAGGCGATACAGCCTTCTCATTGGGGACCCAAGGTCCCTCAGGCTCCTTCACAGCCCCCTGCATCACGTGCAGGCATTATCCCTGGTCTTCTTAAACTAGCGGAAAGGCTTGCAGGACCAGACAACCAACGCTTTGTCAGTGAACTATACGCATTATACATAGACAATGGCCTGGCACCCATCATAGCCACTAGCGTAAATCTCACTGCCTCCTCTACCACTCCGGAGACTACCACCAGGACGACCAGGTGGTCAACTTCAACACCGACTCCAGAACCACCCATGACCCGGGCGACACGAACAGAGGTAATTCCTTCTCCAGCTCCCAACACGCCTACCATCACTATCTCAGCAGCCGCGCTAGCAGACGTGCTGTCTACAAACGATAACAGCACCACCAGCGCTCCTGAAATAGCTACAACCACCAATCAACGACACCTAAACCTACCTAAGGCTGCGAGGCGAAAGACAAAAACGCCCACTACGGAGGTTACGGACTCCTCAGATGAGGAAATCGTAGTAAGAGCTCCACCGCCGCATCACAAAAACGACACCTACAAGGTTCAAGACTTCCTCATGGAGGCCACGTCACCAAACTCTAATGACAGCACTGCTCAGCCAAAGTCGCAGGCAAAGAAAAAACGGAAAACCTGGAGGTGTTCACTAACCCCACCAGCTCCATAACTGGTATAGCCAGCCCTCCAGGCTGAAAACTATCATGAAGACCCCCATCCATCTAGTATCAGCGACTGATACAGATAATGGCTCGAAAGAGCCTCCAATTACGGGCTCACCATAGCCCGTGCTACATGGACACTTCGTCCTGAGTAGCTAAATCTTTAACAACAACAACAACAACATATAAATGCTCACTGCATCCATGGTTCCTGCCCGCCATCTTTGGAGCTGGAGGAGCTGTTCAACTTGTGACAAGCAGCCTTGTACCCTGCATGTAATCAATATTGTAACTTTTTTTGTGTAATGACATTTTCAAATAAAGTTAGATAAATATAAACACATACCAAAAGAATAGGGGTGGTAGGAGAAGAAAATATCAAAGTGTTCAGTGAGGATCCACAAGGTCTTCTCTGAGTACTCTTTATTTTCTTCTCCAAGGCTATGGGTCCCTACACTTGCACCAAAGGTGGTACCCCTTCTGGTTACGAATATATATATATATATATATATATATATATATATATATATATATATATATATATATATATATATATATATATATATATATATATATATTGTGTGTGTGTGTGTATATCACGAAAATAAACACGTGATTAAGAATGTGACAATGTCAGACCACGGAGGAAAAATGAAACAGGAAATTTCCTTAAGTACTTTCGTATATTAAATACATCTTCAGAAGGTCATTTTACAGATCGAGTGATGGGTATAAATAGGCAGGAGAGAGTGGTGAAGTAAGGTGAGGTACAATACTTGGACAACGCAGAAGGCCCATTGGCCCATCAGATGCACCCAATTGGCCCATCCGATGTAGCCCAATGGCCCATCTGATACAGCAGACATACAAGCATAATGCATAGGTAATTATAACATAAGAGGTAAATATAACAATAAATTAGTGAGACAAATGTTTTTCAATGATTCTACTTAAATCGCCCTTTAGCTGATCTATTAGAAATGGATCTAAGTTATATAGACCACTGCTAATATTCAAATTACTTTCTTTGGTGATCTGTATCAAAGCGGATTCAATTATGTTTCTGTTATAGGTGCTTTTACAATTTGTTATTGAAGACGCACTCTCCCAATCAATTTGGTGAGCTTTTTCTGACAAATGCACAAACAAAGCATTAGATAATTGGCCATGTCTTACAGAGTATTTATGTTGCGATATTCTACATTTTAAATCTTTAGATGTTTGCCCGACATAGAACTTATTACATTCCTTACAAGGTATTTTATAAATGACGCAATTATCACTACGAGGGCTGTTCCTTACTAATAGCTTACCAACAGTGTTTTCGTAGCTAAACATTACATCTATATTAAAAAGTTTCAAGGCCTTGACAATATTCTCAAACCCAGAGAAATATGGTAAACATAACACACTCTTTGGGCGAGTCCTTTCACTGCATACATTATTATAATATGTACGACGAGCTTTGTTACGACAAACTTCCAAAAAATTCAGTGGGTAACAAAGCTTAAGACCAATCGAATCAATATTCTTAAATTCTTCATCTAAGAATTCTGGACTCACAACTCGAAGAGCTCTTAGATACATTGAAGAAAAAATTGACTTTTTTACATTGTATTTATGCCCTGAAAAATAATGAACATAAGATAAATTGTTCGTAGGTTTTCTGTAAACACTAAACTTTAATGAAGAGTTTTCCCTATGAATAAGCACATCTAAGAATGGCAAACATTTATCAATTTCAGTCTCCATAGTAAATTTTATGGAGGTGACTTGGTCATTAAGTTTGGCTACAAATTCGTTTGTGTTTACATCTGAAGGCCAAATACACAAGATATCATCAACATATCTAAACCAAGGAATGATTCCAGGAGTTATTTTTGAAACAAATTTCTTTTCAAAGAATTCCATGTACAGGTTTGAGAGCAATGGCGATAGAGGATTCCCCATTGCCATTCCAAAAGTCTGTAAATAATACTCATTATTAAAGGTAAATTTACATTCTTTAATGCACAACTTAACAAGACTGACAATAATATCAGCAGAAAGAGGTAAGTCATGGCTCATTAGTTCACGAGCAAGATAATCGAGAATATCATCGACCGGTACCTTTGTGAACAAGGAACAAACGTCAAAACTGATTAACTTTACATCAGGAGTGACAGGAACACTATTCAATTTGTTAACTAAATCAAGAGAATTTGTCAAATGAGAAGAGGAGATAGTTCCTAACAAAGGCGACAAGATTTTGGTAAGCCATTTGGAGAGTTTGTAAGAAATGGATCCCACAGAACTGATGATAGGTCTCATGGGATTGTTAGGCTTATGCGTCTTGACAAGACCATATAGATATGGTAATGAAGGTGATGAAGTAGTAAATTGATTAAGAAGATCTTTATGTTTAGTCTGACATTGTCATATATATATATATATATATATATATATATATATATATATATATATATATATATATATATATATATATATATATATATATATATATATATATATGTCGTACCTAGTAGCCAGAACGCACTTCTCAGCCTACTATGCAAGGCCCGATTTGCCTAATAAGCCAAGTTTTCATGAAATAATTGTTTTTCGACTACCTAACCTACTTAACCTAACCTAACCTAACTTTTTCCGCTACCTAACCGAACCTAACCTATAGAGATAGGTTAGGTTAGGTTAGGTAGGGTTGGTTAGGTTCGGTCATATATCTACGTTAATTTTAACTCCAATAACAAAAAATTAACCTCATACATAATGAAATGGGTAGCTTTATCATTTCATAAGAAAAAAAATAGAGAAAATATATTAATTCAGGAAAACTTGGCTTATTAGGCAAATCAGGCCTTACATAGTAAGCTCAGAAGTGCGTTCTGGCTACTAGGTACGACATATATATATATATATATATATATATATTATATATATATATATGTCGTACCTAGTAGCCAGAACGCACTTCTCAGCCTACTATGCAAGGCCCGATTTGCCTAATAAGCCAAGTTTTCCTGAATTAATATATTTTCTCTAATTTTTTTTCTTGTGAAATGATAAAGCTACCCATTTCATTATGTATGAGGTCAATATTTTTTTATTGGAGTTAAAATTAACATAGATATATAACCGAACCTAACCAACCCTACCTAACCTAACCTAACCTATCTTTATAGGTTAAGTTGGGTTAGGTAGCCGAAAAAGTTAGGTTAGGTTAGGTAGTCGAAAAACAATTAATTCATCAAAACTTGGCTTATTAGGCAAATCGGGCTTTGCATTGTAGGCTGAAAAGTGCGTTCAAGTTTTCAAGAATTAATTGTTTTTCGACTACCTAACCTACCTAACCTAACCTAACCTAACTTTTTCGGCTACCTAACTTAACCTAACCTATAAAGATAGGTTAGGTTAGGTTAGGTAGGGTTGGTTAGGTTCGGTCATATATCTACGTTAATTTTAACTCCAGTAAAAAAAAAAATTGACCTCATACATAATGAAATGGGTAGGTTTATCATTTCATAAGAAATAAATTAGAGAAAATATATTAGTTCCAGAAAACTTGGCTTATTAGGCAAATCGGGCCTTGCATAGTAGGCTGAGAAGTGAGTTCTGGCTAATAGGTACGACATATATATATATATATATATATATATATATATATATATATATATATATATATATATATATATATATATATATATATATATATATATATATATATATATATATATATATATATATATATATATATATAATGTCGTACCTAGTAGCCAGAATGCACTTCTCTGCCTACTATGCAAGGCCCGATTTGCCTAATAAGCCAAGTTTTCTTGAATTAATGTTTTTTCGACTACCTAACCTAACTTTTTTTTAACCTAACTTTTTTTTCAATTTTTTTTATTGGAGTTAAAATTAACGTAGATATATGACAGAACCTAACCAACCCTACCTAACCTAACCAAACCTATCTTTATAGGTTAGGTTAGGTTAGGTAGCCGAAAAAGTTAGGTTAGGTTAGGTTAGGTAGTCGAAAAAACATTAATTCAAGAAAACTTGGCTTATTATGCAAATCGGGCCTTGCATAGTAGGCAGAGAAGTGCATTCCGGCTACTAGATATGACACATATATATATATATATATATATATATATATATATATATATATATATATATATATATATATATATATATATATATATATATATATATATATATATATATATATATATATATATATATATATATATATATATATATATATATATATATATGTCGTACCTAGTAGCCAGAACGCACTTCTCAGCCTACTATGCTGGACCCGATTTGCCTAATAAGCCAAGTTTTCATGAATTATTGTTTTTTTCGACTACCTAACCTACCTAACCTAACCTAACCTAACTTTTTCGGCTACCTAACCTAACCTAACCTATAAAGATAGGTTAGGTTAGGTTAGGTAGAGTTGGTTAAGTTCGGTCATTTATCTACGTTAATTTTAACTCCAATAAAAAAAAATTGACCTCATACATAATGAAATGGGTAGCTTTATCATTTCATAAGAAAAAAATTTGAGAAAATATATTAATTCAGGAAAACTTGGCCTATTCGGCAAATCGGGCCTTGCATAGTAGGCTGAGAAGTGCGTTCTGGCAACTAGGTACGACATATATATATATATATATATATATATATATATATATATATATATATATATATATATATATATATATATATATATATATATATATATATATATATATATATATATATATATATATATATATATATATATATATATAATGATTATTCATATACATATATAATGATTATTCATATACATTATATATATATATATATATATATATATATATATATATATATATATATATATATATATATATATATATATATATATATATAACTGAAAACTCACACCCCAGAAGTGACTCGAACCCATACTCCCAGATGTCACGCAACTGGTATGTACAAGACGCCTTAATCCACTTGACCATCACGACCAGACAAAATGAGGTGATAGCCGAGGCTATTTGAACCACCCCACCGCCGGCACTCGGATAGTAATCTTGGGCATAGCATTTTACCAAATCACCTCATTCTTTGGGGCACACGTGAGGAACACAAATGCGAACAAGCCTGAATGGTCCCCAGGACAATATGCAACTGAAAACTCACACCCCAGAAGTGACTCGAACCCATACTCCCAGATGCCATGCAACTGGTATGTACAAGACGCCTTAATCCACTTGACCATCACGACCGGACAAAATGAGGTGATAGCCGAGGCTATTTGAATTACCCCACCGCCGGCACTCGGATAGTAATCTTGGGCATAGCATTTTACCAAATCACCTCATTCTTTGGGGCACACGTGAGGAACACAAATGCGAACAAGCCTGAATGGTCCCCAGGACAATATGCAACTGAAAACTCACACCCCAGAAGTGACTCGAACCCATACTCCCAGATGCCACGCAACTGGTATGTACAAGACGCCTTAATCCACTTGACCATCACGACCGGACAAAATGAGGTGATAGCCGAGGCTATTTGAACCACCCCACCGCCGGCACTCGGATAGTAATCTTGGGCATAGCGTTTTACCAAATCACCTCATTCTTTGGGGCACACGTGAGGAACACATATGCGAACAAGCCTGAATGGTCCCCAGGACAATATGCAACTGAAAACTCACACCCCAGAAGTGACTCGAACCCATACTCCCAGATGCCACGCAACTGGTATGTACATGACGCCTTAATCCACTTGACCATCACGACCGGACAAAATGAGGTGATAGCCGAGGCTATTTGAACCACCCCACCGCCGGCACTCGGATAGTAATCTTGGGCATAGCATTTTACCAAATCACCTCATTCTTTGGGGCACACGTGAGGAACACAAATGCGAACAAGCCTGAATGGTCCCCAGGACAATATGCAACTGAAAACTCAGTTGCGTGGGAGTATGGGTTCGAGTCACTTCTGGGGTGTGAGTTTTCAGTTGCATATTGTCCTGGGGACCATTCAGGCTTGTTCGCATTTGTGTTCCTCACGTGTGCCCCAAAGAATGAGGTGATTTGGTAAAATGCTATGCCCAAGATTACTATCCGAGTGCCGGCAGTGGGGTGGTTCAAATAGCCTCGGCTATCACCTCATTTTGTCCGGTCGTGATGGTCAAGTGGATTAAGGCGTCTTGTACATACCAGTTGCGTGGCATCTGGGAGTATGGGTTCGAGTCACTTCTGGGGTGTGAGTTTTCAGTTGCATATTGTCCTGGGAACCATTCAGGCTTGTTCGCATTTGTGTTCCTCACGTGTGCCCCAAAGAATGAGGTGATTTGGTAAAATGCTATGCCCAAGATTACTATCCGAGTGCCGGCGGTGGGGTGGTTCAAATAGCCTCGGCTATCACCTCATTTTGTCCGGTCGTGATGGTCAAGTGGATTAAGGCGTCTTGTACATACCAGTTGCGTGGCATCTGGGAGTATGGGTTCGAGTCACTTCTGGGGTGTGAGTTTTCAGTGGCATATTGTCCTGGGGACCATTCAGGCTTGTTCGCATATATATATATATATATATATATATATATATATATATATATATATATATATATATATATATATATATATATATATATGTCGTACCTAATAGCCAGAACGCACTTCTCAGCCTACTATGCAAGGCCCGATTTGCCTATTAAGCCAAGTTTTCCTGAATTAATATATTTTTTCTAATTTTTTTCTTATGTAATGATAAAGCTACCCATTTCATTATGTATGAGGTCAATTTTTTTTATTGGAGTTAAAATTAACGTAGATATATGACCGAACCTAACCAACCCTACCTAACCTAACCTAACCTATCTCTATCGGTTAGGTTAGGTTAGGTAGCAGAAAAAGTTAGGTTAGGTTAGGTTAGGTAGGTTAGGTAGTCGAAAAAACATTAATTCATGAAAACTTGGCTTATTAGGCAAATTGGGCCATGCATAGTTGGCTGAGAAGTGCGTTCTGGCTATTAGGTACGACATATATATATATATATATATATGTCGTACCTAATAGCCAGAACGCACTTCTCAGCCTACTATTCAAGGCCCGATTTGCCTAATAAGCCAAGTTTTCATGAATTAATGTTTTTTCGTCTACCTAACCTACCTAACCTAACCTAACCTAGCTTTTTTTGGCTACCTAACCTAACCTTACCTATAAATATAGGTTAGGTTAGGTTAGGTAGGGTTGGTTAGGTTCGGTCATATATCTACGTTAATTTTAACTCCAATAACAAAAAATTGACCTCATACATAGAGAAAAGGGTTGCTTTATCATTTCATAAGAAAAAAATTATAGTAAATATATTAATTCAGGAAAACTTGGCTTATTAGGCAAATCGGGCCTTGAATAGTAGGCTGAGAAGTGAGTTCTGGCTACTAGGTACGACATATATATATATATATATATATATATATATATATATATATATATATATATATATAATGTCGTACCTAGTAGCCAGAATGCACTTCTCTGCCTACTATGCAAGGCCCGATTTGCCTAATAAGCCAAGTTTTCTTGAATTAATGTTTTTTCGACTACCTAACCTAACCTAACTTTTTCGGCTACCTAACCTAACCTAACCTATAAAGATAGGTTAGGTTAGGTTAGGTAGGGTTGGTTAGGTTCTGTCATATATCTACGTTAATTTTAACTCCAATAAAAAAAATTGACCTCATACATTATGAAATTGGTAGCTTTATCATTTCATAAGAAAAAAATTAGAGAAAATATATTAATTCACGAAAACTTGACTTATTAGGCAAACCGGGCCTTGCATAGTAGGCTGAGAGGTGCGTTCTGGCTACTAGGTACGACATATATATATATATATATATATATATATATATATATATATATATATATATATATATATATATATATATATATATATATATATATATATATATATATATATATATATATATATATATATATATATATATATATATAAATATATATATATAAATATATATATATATATATATATATATATATATATATATATATATATATATATATATATATATATATATATATATATATATATATATATATTGTGACGGTAACGCGTTGGTGTTCGGCTGTTTCAAAAGCTAGGGGCATGGCCTCGTCACATAAAGAAAAAAAAAAGAGAAAAGCTGGAACTTTCATCTGTGGTAAGGTAATGGGAAGACACACAAAACACAAGTAAATTTAACACTGTAATTTTAATTACGTTAGAAAAGCAAGACATGAATAAAATGGAGCATAAAAATGTAACAGATAAATCATCAAACAAAATAATAAGAATAATCACTGGCAAATGAAAAGTTACGTTAAGACAAGTGAATAATAGCAAAGTAAATTATGATGCAGGAATATTGGCTTCAAGCTGCCACCTCCCTTAGTACACGTAAGCCAAGGCTTAGTCTACCAATGAGACGTGTCAACTGTGTGGAGCACGAGGATATTCTGCCTTCCCTAGGTCGCCGTAGCCCAGACATCAACTTGTGGAGGAGGGTGGTGGGGCAGGTGCGACTGGGCACCAGCCAATCAGCGACAGGCAGGCGATGGACAAGCAGCTTGCCGGTTAACGGTGGCGGGGGCGAGCAGGTGCGCCAGTGCTGGGTGCGTTTTGCTCTCTGACCAAAACGTTTTGGTGATACTTGTTGGATATATCTTCTATATTATGTGTTAATGGGACGTACTTTGGAGGGAAGAGCAGGCTCAATCTCTCTTGAAAGAGATTACCGTCACAATATATATATATATATATATATATATATATATATATATATATATATATATATATATATATATATATATATATATATATATATATATATATATATATGATGCAGACGTCATCATATATATATATATATATATATATATATATATATATATATATATATATATATATATATATATATATTTATATATATATATATATGATGACGCGACACGAGCGCGTTTCGTAAAACTTATTACATTTTCAAAGACTTTAGTTTACAAATACACAACTGAATAGAACTTACACATCTTCGATTTTTGTTTAGTTTACGTCTAGGGGGCTTGTAAACGTTGCATATGAAGAGCTCAATATTAGCCATATTCATTGTTACTGCTAATACCTCTACTGCATCTCCACAAGAAACTGGGTCTATTTTCTTGCTAGGTATGGTGTTCCTGACTAGGGTCAGTAACCCTCTTTGTCTCCCCTACTCATACGGTATAACATAGTACTGATATCCAGCTAATCTGAAGGGTTTCGTGGCTGGGAAAAGAGTTTCTTCCAAAAAGATTATATCTGCTTTCGTGCTGATTGTAGCCTCCTGAAGTGTGTGTTTTTTTTATTTCCAAGACCTTGTATGTTCCACTGCAGTATTCGTAATGACCAGACGACGGTTTCGGTTGGTGTTGCCTGTTCTAGTAGAACTCCTCTTCGGAATCGACCTCTATATTCTCCACCTCGCATGTCGTGTCGCTGCAAATCGGACTGCATTGATTGCTCGTGGTCATCCCCAGCATTGTTGGAATCTGTGCATAACTGTGGTCCATCGCTTTGTTGTTGGTATTACTGCATGTCGGACTGCATTGATTGCTCGTGACCGTTTCCTGTGTTGTTGGAACCTGTGCATCTCTGCTGTTCAATACGTCTTTGTTGTTGTTGTTGCATATCAGACTGCATTGGCTGTTGTTGTCTGTCTCTTGTGTTGTAAGATTCTGTTGATCTTGGGTGGTCACTGCTACTTGCAGTTGCTTTTGTAAATGATGGTGTTCTGGTGTCTTGACTACCCGACTGTTGTTGGTAGTCTGTATGTCCATGTTGCGTTGTTTGTCCTCTTGTGCTCCGTCTTGTCTCAGACTGTCTATTTCTTGTGTAACTGTGGTCTGCTGCACGATCTTGTCCATTATCACACAAATGATTTCATTATCACACAAGTGATAATGAAATTATCATTAATTATCACTATTATCACTAATTATCACTTGTCCATTATCACACAAGAAAAAGACTGAAAAGGGGAAAAGACTGAATTACCGAAGAGGAAAATATGACGAGATGAGGAACTTCCTCAGGGGAATACTATGGGAAACAGAACTTAGAGACAAGAATGTGCAGGTCATGATGGATATTGTCACCCAAAAGTGCCAGGAAACTGCAGACAGGTTTATCCCTGTCCAAAAGGAGAAAAACGAAAAACAACAGAAAAACCCATGGTTCAACCAGGAATGTAAGGTAGCGAAACAACTGAGTAAAAGAACATGGAGAAACTACAGAAATAACAGAACACCAGAGAGCAGGGAGAGATACCAGAGGGCCAGAAATGAGTACATCAGAGTGAGGAGGGAAGCAGAGAGACAGTTTGAAAATGACATCGCGAGTAAAGCCAAGACCCAACCAAAGCTGCTCCACAGCCATATCAGGAGGAAAACAGCCGTGAAGGAACAAGTGATGAAGCTGCGGAAAGGGGAGAACAGATACACAGAGAATGACAAGGAGGTGTGTGAAGAACTCAACAAGAGATTCCAGGAGGTCTTCACAATAGAACAAGGAGAAGCCCCTGCACTAAACGAGGAGGCGGCAAACCAAGCAACCTTGGAGGAATTTGACCTCACCAGTGATGAGGTCAAAAGGTGTCTGCTGGAGCTGGATGTGACAAAGGCTGTTGGGCCTGATAGAATCTCACCATGGATACTAAAGGAAGGTGCAGAAGCACTAAGTGTGCCACTCTCTATGGTGTATAACAGGTCACTGGAAACAGGAGACTTACCAGAAAGTTGGAAGACAGCTAACGTGGTCCCAATATACAAAAAGGGTGACAGGCAAGAGGCACTGAATTACAGGCCAGTTTCCTTAACTTGTATACCATGCAAGGTGCTGGAGAAGATCGTGAGGAAAAGGCTCGTTGAGCATCTGGAGGGAAATAACTTTGTAACGCACCACCAACATGGGTTCAGAGATGGTAAATCGTGCCTCACAGGTTTAATAGAATTTTATGACCAGGCAACGAAAATTAGGCAGGAAAGAGAAGGGTGGGCCGACTGCATTTTCCTGGATTGCCAAAAAGCCTTTGACACAGTACCCCATAAAAGGCTGTTAAAAAAGTTGGAGCAACAGGCAGGAGTAAAAGGGAAGGTGCTCCAGTGGATAAGGGAGTACTTAAGCAACAGGAAACAGCGAGTAACGGTGAGGGGGGAGACATCAGAGTGGCGAGATGTCACCAGCGGAGTCCCACAGGGCTCAGTACTTGGACCCATCCTGTTTCTAATATATGTGAACGATCTTCCAGAGGGTATAGACTCATTCCTCTCGATGTTTGCTAATGATGCAAAAATTATGAGAAGAATCAAGACGGATGAAGATAGACAGAGACTACAGGATGACCTGGATAAACTGGAGGAATGGTCTAGAAAATGGCTGCTGAAGTTCAACTCTGGAAAGTGTAAGGTGATGAAATTAGGCGAAGGGAGCAGGAGGCTGAACACAAGGTATCATCTGGGAGGGGAAATCCTGCAAGAATCAAATAGAGAGAAGGATCTGGGGGTTGATATCACACCGAACCTGTCCCCAGAGGCCCACATCAAAAGAATATCATCAGCGGCATATGCTAGACTGGCCAACATAAGAACTGCCTTCAGAAACTTGTGTAAGGAATCTTTCAGAACCCTGTATACCACTTATGTAAGACCAATCCTGGAGTATGCAGCTCCAGCCTGGAGTCCATACCTAGTTAAACACAAGACAAAGTTAGAGAAGATTCAGCGGTATGCCACCAGGCTCGTCCCGGAACTGAGAGGATTGAGCTACGAGGAAAGGCTAAAGGAGCTGAACCTCACATCCCTGGAAAACAGAAGAGTAAGGGGAGACATGATAACCACCTACAAAATTCTCAGGGGAATTGACAGGGTGGACAAAGACAAACTCTTCAGCACGGGTGGGACACGGACAAGGGGACACAGGTGGAAACTTAGTACCCAGATGAGCCACAGAGACGTTAGAAAGAATTTTTTCAGTGTCAGAGTAGTTAATAAATGGAATGCACTAGGAAGTGATGTGGTGGAGGCTGACTCCATACACAGTTTCAAATGTAGATATGATGGAGCCCAGTAGGCTCAGGAATCTGTACACCAGTTGATTGACAGTTGAGAGGCGGGACCAAAGAGCCAAAGCTCAACCCCCGCAAGCACAATTAGGTGAGTACAATTAGGTGAGTACACAAGTGCCTCACAGCAACAAGTGTTGTTGTGAGGCGTTCTGCGTCATCTGTAGGCAATTGATAACGGTCTCTGCCATGATCTTCACGATGTTTTTCAGCTGGACATCGGTAAAACTGTATATCTGTTGTGTTGATTCCGAAAGTAATTTTTTTTTTTTTTGCATTTGCTGTATTTCTGCAGCACTTTTGTGTATTTTCTGATTTGGAATTAATAGATTCGGGAAATTTTGCTCTGTGAGAGTGTGTGTCTGTTGTGGCTGTGCACGAGTGTTCCAGACGTTGGTGTTGGTGTATGTAGTGCTGGTCTGTGTGGTTATCCTGGCCTGAGCGGTCTGCACTTTTTCTTTCCGTGCAGAGCAGGTTGTGCTCCAGGCATGATGTTTGCCTCCACAATTTGGACATTTGGCTGTTGTGTCCTGGTTTGCCTTGTGCTTAATTATACATTCTTTGGTTGGATGTCTCAGGCTGCACACTCCGCATCTCTCCTGTCCTGTGCAGCGTGATTGATGGTGGCCGTATTTCTGACACCTGAAGCAGCGCAGGGGTTCCGATACGTATGGTGTCTGTCGGTATGTTCCCCAATTTCCAAGACTGAATGTTTCTGGCACATGTCCCATGACGGTCACCAGAACCTGACGTGTCGCTGCCTTGTCTACTTTTGTGCGGCAACGTTCCGCATTCAGGATTTTCTTGTGTTCTAGTACTGGATCCAGGGGAAAGTCGATTGAGTATCCCAAAAGCACGACGCGTGAGCGTCTTTTTGAAGGGTCCAGCTTTTCCAAGCATACAGGTTTCCCTTGCAGGACTCTTACTTTTTCCAAGTAATTTGCAGTCTGTTCGTCATGTGGTGTCATTATTATTTCTTCTTTCAGGTTGACTGTAATGGAAAGTTTGAGCTCTGGTTGTTTTTTTCCATTGCCGTTACTACTCCATATCAATCAAAATCAAATCAAATGTTTATTTAAGTAAGGTACATACATACAAGAGATTTTACAAAGAGTGATGGATTTATAGATAGGGCTAGTACATACAATGCCTAAAGCCACTATTACGCAAAGCGTTTCGGGCATATGCTGCAGGAAAGTGGTCTGTCTGTATTATCTTGAATTTTGGAAGATGTGCAGAGTCTGGCGATGTCTGGTGTGAGACTGGTGGTGTCCTCTCCTGTCTCATACTGTTGTCCTGTGGCTGGGATGTGGAGAGAGGTACATTGTCTGACACTGGCTTCTGTGAGACTGGTGCTGTCCTCTCCTGTCTCATACTGTCGTCCTGTGCTATCCTCTCTAGGTCCATTACGTCTGCTGTCTTGCTGGTAGAAGCAAGTGGTGAAGCCTCGATAGCAGTTTTCTTCGGTGCCTGCTGCACATCGGTCCACCGTCCCTCCTCGTCTGAAAGTTGCCTCCATTTCCTCTTACTGTTAGCCTTCCCCATGACTCTCTCCACGTAGTGAGGACCGACTCACTGCCCTACCTAATGCCTGAGACACGCCTAGGCCTGGAGAAATTCATTCCCCTCCAACGGAGGCCGTAGAATGATTCCCCCAGGTGGAATCAGGGATACCCAACACCTAAATGAGCTGTTTGGTCTACCTTTCTCTGTCAGGCTCAGTACACCTTCTAAGGTACTCCCTTGTGGCAATCCCCGCGGGATATCGCCTCGCCCTTCAGGGTAGGACTCTAAGTGATCTGGTCAGTGGTACGGTCCTCAAAAAAAAAAAAAAGTGTGGTACAAGAGTTTGGGTCGCCTGCTTACTGAGTTGCGCAGAAAAACAATCAGCTGGATAGCAGGTAATCAACTACGTTGTTTTTCCGTCAATTGTAGACGGAATCGGAATTGTTTCCTTCAAAACAAGATATTGTCTGGGTCTTGGAGTACTGATGTATTCTTCCTCACAAAACCACGATGAATGGAGCTGTTGGGTGCTCAGAATCGTGAGTTTTTCCGGGAACAAATCCGTGTGCGGCCAGCTAGCTATGGCGCCGGCAGCGAATGTCCATCAGCAGGTGATAATGAAGGGAGTCACACCCATCAGCAGGTTATAATGAAGGGAGACACACCCATCATCAAGTTATAATGAAGGGAGCCACACCCATCAGCAGGTTATAATGAAGGGAGACACACCCATCAGCAGGTTATAATGAAGGGAGTCACACCCATCAGCAGGTTATAATGAAGGGAGACACACCCATCATCAAGTTATAATGAAGGGAGCCACACCCATCAGCAGGTTATAATGAAGGGAGACACACCCATCAGCAGGTTATAATGAAGGGAGTCACACCCATCAGCAGGTTATAATGAAGGGAGACACACCCATCATCAAGTTATAATGAAGGGAGCCACACCCATCAGCAGGTTATAATGAAGGGGGACACACCCATCAGCAGGTTATAATGAAGGGAGTCACACCCATCAGCAGGTTATAATGAAGGGAGTCACACCCATCAGCAGGTTATAATGAAGGGAGACACACCCATCATCAAGTTATAATGAAGGGAGCCACACCCATCAGCAGGTTATAATGAAGGGAGACACACCCATCAGCAGGTTATAATGAAGGGAGACACACCCATCAGCTGGTGATAATGAAGGGAGACACACCCATCATCAAGTTATAATGAAGGGAGCCACACCTATCAGCAGGTTATAATGAAGGGAGACACACCCATCAGCAGGTTATAATGAAGGGAGACACACCCATCAGCTGGTGATAATGAAGGGAGTCACACCCATCAGCAGGTTATAATGAAGGGAGACACACCCATCAGCTGGTGATAATGAAGGGAGTCACACCCATCAGCAGGTTATAATGAAGGGAGACACACCCATCAGCTGGTGATAATGAAGGAAGTCACACCCATCAGCAGGTGATAATGAAGGGAGTTACACCCATCAGCAGGTGATAATGAAGGGAGTCACACCCATCAGCAGGTGATAATGAAGGGAGTTACACCCATCAGCAGGTGATAATGAAGGGAGTTACACCCATCAGCAGGTTATAATGAAGGGAGTCACACCCATCAGCAGGTGATAATAAAGGGAGTTACACCCATCAGCAGGTTATAATGAAGGGAGTCACACACATTATCAGGTTATAATGATGGGAGCCACACCCATCAGCAGGTGATAATGAAGGGAGACTCACCCATCAGCAGGTTATAATGAAGAGAGTCACACCCATCATCAGGTTATAATGAAGGGAGCCACACCCATCAGCAGGGTATAATGAAGGGAGACACACCCATCAGCAGGCGATAATGAAGGGAGACACACCCATCACCAGGTTATAATGAAGGGAGTCGCACCCATCTGCAGGGTATAATGAAGGGAGTCACACCCATCAGCAGGGTATATTGAAGGGAGACACACCCATCAGCAGGTTATAATGAAGGGAGACACACCCATCATCAGGTTATAATGAAAAGAGCCACACCCATCATCAGGTGATAATGAAGGGAGACACACCCATCAGCAGGTTATAATGAAGGGAGTCACACCCATCAGCAGGTGATAATGAAGGGAGTCACACCCATCAGCTGGTGATAATGAAGGGAGTCACACCCATCATCAGGTGATAATGAAGGGAGTTACACCCATCAGCTGGTGATAATGAAGGGAGTCACACCCATCAGCAGGTGATAATGAAGGGAGTCACACCCATCAGCTGGTGATAATGAAGGGAGTCACACCCATCATCAGGTGATCATGAAGGGAGTCACCCATCATCAGGTGATAATGAAGGGAGACACACCCATCAGCTGGTGATAATGAAGGGAGTCACACCCATCAGCAGGTGATAATGAAGGGAGTCACACCCATCAGCTGGTGATAATGAAGGGAGTCACACCCATCAGCTGGTGATAATGAAGGGAGTCACACCCATCAGCAGGTGATAATGAAGGGAGTGACACCCATCAGCTGGTGATAATGAAGGGAGTCACACCCATCAGCAGGTGGTAATGAAGGGAGTCACACCCATCAGCTGGTGATAATGAAGGGAGTCACACCCATCAGCAGGTGATAATGAAGGGAGTTACACCCATCAGCTGGTGATAATGAAGGGAGTCACACCCATCAGCAGGTGATAATGAAGGGAGTCACACCCATCAGCAGGTTATAATGAAGGGAGACACACCCATCAGCAGGTGATAATGAAGGGAGACACACCCATCAGCAGTGATAATGAAGGGAGTCACACCCATCATCAGGTGATAATGAAGGGAGACACACCCATCATCAGGTGATAATGAAGGGAGACACACCCATCATCAGGTGATAATGAAGGGAGACACACCCATCAGCAGTGATAATGAAGGGAGACACACCCATCATCAGGTGATAATGAAGGGAGACACACCCATCATCAGGTGATAATGAAGGGAGACACGCCCATCATCAGGTGATAATGAAGGGATCTAAAGTAACATTAATTTGTTCCAATTTTTGTTATTTATATTTTTATTTAATTTGATATTATTAATTTCATAATGTGAACGGGCTCATGACAGCTGAGTGGACAGCGCTTTAGATTCATAGTATTGAGGTTCCGGGTTCGATCCCCGGTGGAGGCGGAGACAAATGGGCAAAAAGTGTCTTTCACCCTGATGCCCCCTGTTACCTAGCAGTAAATAGGTACCTGGGAGTTAGAAAGCTGCTACGGGCTTCTTCCTGGGGGTATGTGAGGCCTGGTCGAGGACCGGGCCGCGGGGACTGTAAGTCCCGAAATCATCTCAAGTTAACCTCTCATGATGGTATACTTCATAATGTGAACGGCAGCTGGTATAGTTCATAATATGAACGGCAGCTGGTATAGTTCATAACGTGAACGGCAGCTGGTATACTTCATAATGTGAACGGCAGCTGGTATAGTTCATAATATGAACGGCAGCTGGTATAGTTCATAATATGAACGGCAGCTGGTATACTTCATAATATGAACGGCAGCTGGTATACTTCATAATGTGAACGGCAGCTGGTATAGTTCATAATATGAACGGCAGCTGGTATAGTTCATAATATGAACGGCAGCTGGTATAGTTCATAATATGAACGGCAGCTGGTATAGTTCATAACGTGAACGAAAAAAAATTTTCGTTGTAAATCACGAAGAAATTTTTGCAAAATGATATCACATTAACGTTATGTATCGTCGAGAAAATCAGGAGCCATGAGTAGGGCTCGAACCCACACACTTAGTCTTCCCAAACGCACGCTGTAGACCACTACACCATGACGTGGTGAAAGACAATCCAACATGTGATTCAATCCTCTTGGGGGCCTGAGGCTTCCTTCCTGAGGTGTAGTGGTTTAAGGCGTGTGCTTGGGTGTACCAAGTGTGTGTGGGGTCGAATCCTCCTCATAGGTCCTACTGATTTTCCCAATAAATTTTTTATTACAATTATGTAAAATTGACACAAACTTTGTTATATAATTAAATATATATTATTTTCTAAGTATTACTGAGGTTCTGTTATGGGTCTTGGCCCAGGAGGACCGGCTGGTCGCCGCTAGTATTGATCTCTCGTCGTAAATATTAAAATATTTGTGTTGCTGTACAAAGGTTTAAAGCATATTGTGGATTATTGGCACTTTTTCACAAATAGTTTCTTTTTGCTGTGGAAACAATAGGTTGTGTCACTCTCTGTGAGAACTTGGTCCAGTGTTGTGGGGTAATGATGGGTGTCCTCCCGGGTGTGGCCGGCGCCACGCCCCACACACTCACTCTACAGTCTTCAGGAGTTAATTTGTAAACATTTTGCTGAGGGTGTGTTGAGGGCTGCGATCTGGGTGTTGGGGCTGGGGGTTGGGGCTTGTGGCTGGGGGTTGGGGTTGGGGGCTGGGGCTGGGGGATGTGGCTGATGGGTGGGGCTAGGGGCTTGGGGCTGGTGCTTGTGGCTGGTGGTTGAGCTAGTGGTTGGGGCTAGGGGATGTGGCTGGGGTTTGGCAACCCGCTCTCGCACAAGACAGCACATATATGACTTTATTGCTTATAGTTAATATTTTGCTTAAGAATTAGTACATATGTGGTATATTCCCAGTTATATTTTTTTCAAGGCCCAAAGTCTTCCTTACGTACCAATTTACGTCTCACAGTACCGGTCCATCGCCGTAGACAGCTGAATAGTCGTGATTGGTTCAATTATAATGAAAATTGTAGTTTTCTTGTCCCACATGGGCTGTAAAATTTACCTATTGTTGTCCATGCTCTTAGAATATTAAAATTAGCTACATCCTATTGAAGGGTGGTAGTTTTGTTTTGTGATATATTAGTTGTACTTAGTAAATTATAATAAGCACTATAATTCATTACATAAAATAAAAGTGCTTCATCAATCAACATTATGCTTCATCAATCAACAACTTTCAAAAAAAAACAGGCGGGAAAACGCTGACGGGTGGCACCGGCTCCGACACTGCTGCTGAAAATTCGTGTTAATTTCGTCTCCACTCAACGTTGCATGGCCTAACTGCTGCCCAGCGCGAGTTAAGTGCATGGAGACTTAATATGCCATAACTCACAGTGAACCTTAACAGTAATCAACCAAAATTAACCATTTTTCGCCTGCCTATCTACGACCCTTCTGCCAAGCGTTCCCCATACACCCATCCCTACTATAATTCATCAAGTATCTACCTTTAGAAACACTACCAAGAATCTATCGCTGAAATCATGCCCAAACGTAACAACAAGCAAGGTAGGGGTGCCTCTCGTTCTGGATCCATTACTCCTAGAGATCTGAATGGAACACTGGCAACGCTGCAATCCTCGCCGATGTTGGTAAACAGCATCCGCTCCCCCTCCTCACTCCCCCCCTTCAACTCACCTCGAATCTCTAGCTGTAGAATTCATTCAATCTATGGCTCCCTGTCTAAACTTCAAACCTCTCAGAAGTAACCCATGGCTTCATAAACTGCACAACCTTGTGCAAATGCAATCTGAAGCTATTTCGGCCCTCCAAACCAGTCACCCGACAACAACAAACCATAGACCGCCTCCTTGAATCGTCGAAGAACAACAACCAAGAAATTCTCAAATTACAAACTGTTGCTAATGGTGCAATGGATCAAATACATAAGATTCAGGCCGAGGAAACCCTCTCAGCTCAAAGTGACCTCCTTCAAAAGCTGGAAAAACAGATCAATCTCCTTCAGATTCACCAGGCGGCTTCCGAAGATGACCAAGAGCAACAACAACTTCATGACTCCCTGATAATTAGCTCTACTGATCTACCTGATGAACAACAATGTGAGGATTGTTGTAACATAGCCCACACCCTAATTAATTCAAAGATCAGAGTCAATGTTGAAATCAAATCAGCTATCAGGATAGATAAAAACAGTCCCCGTAGCAGTAGGAGAATGCTCATCAAACTTGCAAATCCCTCTGCGAAGTTTGACCTCATACAATCAGCTGCTAAGTATAAAACCAACCTCTATATAAATGAGTGTCTTACAAAGCAGCGTGGATCCCTCCTCTACAGGCTGCGTCAAATTCGCAAACAAAACCCTGGTCTTATCAAGCAGTGCTACACTAGGAATGGAACGATTTTTGCGAAGAAGGAAAGTACAGGAAAAGATATGAAATAAAATGTGACCAACAACTACTGGCCTTGTTTAGTGATTGTGGTATATCTGAAAACCTGAACCCGACCAATGCCAGTACTTAAAATAACTCTTTCAGTGCCTGAGCCTAACCTAACTTAATCTAACTTTGTCTAAGGTGCTGTCTCTGCCTTACCATTTACCTAATGTTCTCTCATTCATATAATTTACTAAATAATCCATCAAGTCTCCATGCACTTATGCAAGCATCTACCTCAGTTTCATTGTAAAATTTTACTCTTAAATCTAATCTTACCCTATTCCATTTAAATTGTAAATTTAATTGTATTGATCTATGTCATTTATTGAAATCAATTATTGATCTCATTTTGTTCTTTTAATTAAGTTCATTCTAATTATAGGTTAAAACTAAGCTAAATAAAATTTATTATCTTTAAGATTATTTTACTTTACAATTATCATTTGTCAAATTTTGTTTATATATTCATCTTGACAGTCGCTACTGATTTTTTTGTTCTCTCCACCAAACTTGTGTATCCTCCATGGCTATCTAGTGACTTTTATTCTACCTCTAATTGTTTCAATTCTTTTGTTTACTTGCATTTATTGTTGTGTTTTGCCATAATTATTCTCTAATTTTAGCAGACTCAATACTTTGTAAGCTCTTATTGTATTGTTATATTATTACATTGCTGTGTTTGGCTATAATTACTTTCTATTTTACAGCAGATTTAGTTTTCATCTGTTCCTGAAATTGCTTATCTTATTGTATCGTGACATTATCTTATCTATATGCTTACTGATGTTGATCCAGATCGAAATCTTCTGTCCCATATCCACACAAATCAGCACATTGATCATCATTATTGCAGGTATTACACAGCAAATCTTGCAAAAAACAAACTCCTAAATAGCACATGCTTATCAGTTCACAACCAAAATGTTAGGTTACTTGGTAAACATTTTGATGATATAAATGCACTTCTTACAGCACTAGGTACTAAATTATCTTTCATCATTTTAACAGAAACTTGGCTAAGTAATGACTATACCCAACTCTACAATTTAGCTGGCTATAAAGTCATTCATAACTGCAGGCCTAATAAAAAAGGTGGCGGTACAGCAATATATTACAAAGATACCATCACTTGCAATAGTGTCATTAGTGATAGAGACGACTATTGTGAATATACCTTTGCCAAGTTCTCCAGTAAATCTCTTAAATCCTCCCTGATAATCGGTGCCATCTATAGATTTCCTAATACCAACATAGCTTTATTCTCTGACAATGTAAGGAATCTTATCATAAATAACAATCTCAACAAAAATCACATCATTCTAGGAGGTGATTTCAATATTGACCTGGGTCTTCAAAACAACCCTCAAGTTGACTATTTCCGTAACAGCATGCACTCCTGTATGCTAATCCCCACAATCACCAAGCCCACCCGAGTCACTCAAACATCTGCCACTACATTGGATCACCTATGGACTAATATAACAGCTCCCCTTACATCTGGGGTAATTTATGACAAAACAACTGACCACTATCCTACTTTCCTCATAGCAAACATTGACACATCACCACCAGAAACCAAAAAACTTTCATTCAGGCTACATAGTGAATCAGCTTTAGGCAATCTCTCTAATGCACTCCACAATATTAACTGGGAATCTGAATTTAATAATTCACAGGATATAAACTCATCAACTAACCTCTTTCTCTCCAAAACTCTAAGCCTCTACAACACTCACTGTCCCCTCCTTACCAAACAAGTAACTGATAAAAGAAAAAATAACCTGTGGCTCACAAGTGGCATAATTAAATCAATCAATAAAAAACATGAATACGAAAAGAAATTTAGGAGTGGCCTAGTTTCAATGGAAGTAGTTAAAAGGTACTCATCAGTGCTTACCAGTATCATAAGAAAAACAAAACTTTCATATTATGAGACTAGATTCAAAGAAGCAAGAGGCAACATGAAAAGCACATGGAATACCATCTCTAACATCCTGGGAACTAAACAACACTCCCACAACCAGATAACACTCTCTAAGGATGGCCTTACACTGTCATCTGACTTAGAAATGGCGAATGAATTTAATAGCTTCTTTTCATCGATTGGTGCTAACCTTGCAAGTAAAATCCCACAGACTCAGACACATATCAACACATATCTCTCAGGCAGCTATCCAAACTCTCTTCTCCTCTCACCAGTCAGCCCGTCAGATGTTGTGTCCATCATACACTCACTAAAAACCAAAGCTGGGAACATCAGTGAAATCCCATCCATTGTATACAAGAGCGCCTCCCATGCCCTTGCGCCACCTATAGCTCTGCTGTTCAACAAATCCCTTGAGTGTCATACCTTCCCTGATATCCTTAAAAAAGCAAGAGTAACGCCAGTTCATAAAGGAGGTAATCCGTCAGACATAAACAACTATAGACCAATATCGAACCTACCCATACTATCAAAAATATTTGAAAAAATTATCTACAAACAACTCTACTCCTATCTCGTAAAATTCGACATTCTTAGCCCCTGTCAGTTTGGATTCCGCTCTCAAAAGAGTACCAACGATGCAATTATTAGTCTCCTTGATATAATTTACTGAGCTCTTGACAAAAATGAGTTTCCAATTGGACTCTTCATTGACCTGAGAAAGGCCTTTGATACTGTTAATCACGATTACCTCTTAAGTAAACTCCATCATTATGGAATCCGAGGCCATGCACTGGACTATATCCAATCCTATCTTAGTGATAGACACCAATGTGTAGCCATCAATAATATAATCTCTCCCATTCTACCAATAACTGTTGGAGTGCCACAGGGCAGCATCTTGGGACCTCTTCTTTTTCTTATATACATTAATGATCTGCCTAATGTCTCTAACATTCTGAAACCTATTTTGTTTGCTGATGATACTACCCTCATCTACTCCAACCCCAACCCACATACACTAAATGGTGTTGTTAATAATGAACTAAAAAAAGTCCACTTATGGATGTCAACCAACAAACTAACACTTAACATAGAAAAGACCTACTACATCCTATTCGAAAGCAAATCTACAAATGCAATTCAGCTTCAGATTGACAATGTAAACATTGGCAATAAAAATGATGGAAAGTTTCTTGGCATATTCCTAGACAAGAGACTCAACTTCAGTACCGACATACAACACATAACTAAGAAAGTCTCTAAAACAGTTGGTATACTCTCAAAAATCAGATATTATGTTCCTAACTCTGCTCTCATCTCTCTATATTATGCACTAATCTATCCCTATCTCAACTATGGTATCTGTGCATGGGGTTCAACCACTGCAAACCACCTCAAGTCCATCATCACCCAGGAAAAATCTGCTATCAGAATAATATCAAATTCTGCTTTCAGACAACACACAGCCCCCTTGTTTAACTCCCTAAACATGCAAAACATAATCTCACTCCACAAATTCTCTTATGTTAACTACATTTACAAAACCCTGTTCTTAAATGCAAATCCTTGTCTGAAACTCTTCTTGGACAGATGTAATAGGACCCATTATCACCACACCAGAAATAAATATCTCTTTGATATCCCCAGAGTTAAACTTAATCTGTGTAAACACTCTATGCAAATAAAGGGACCCAGTTTATGGAACTCACTCCCTACTGAATTGAAAAGCTGTCCAACTTTTACATCATTCAAAATCAATACTAAAAAGTACCTTATTTCATCTTCATAGTTTTCACTTTTTGCCTTAAAATTGCACTGTATCAATTGCTACCCAATCTCCCAACCTTTATGTTCCCAATTTGAACATCTTTACCATTGTGATCATTGCTGTTTTCTTATATGTGCTGCCAATCTGTTGTATGGTGTTTATAAATCTTGTTTATCTGTATCTTTTGCTACCCAGTCTTTATGTACCTAATCTGAACATCTTTACCATTGTGATCATTGCTGTCTTATATGTGCTGTCAATCTGCTGTATGGTGTCTATTAACCTTGTTTAAATTACTAATCAAGCTGTCAATGTAATCAATCAGAGCTTTAATATAACAATATGCTTTAATATACCTACTTATCTCTCTCATCTCATTTTTCTCTTGTAATGTATCTTTATCATTTATCAATTTTGACTGAAATTACCTACTTAAAATTATCTGCTAGATTAAGGACCTGCCCGAAACGCTGTGCGTACTAGTGGCTTTACAAGAATGTAAATACTGTACTATCCAATGTATTCTCACAAACCCAATGTACCTTCTTGTATATATATAAATAAATAAATAAAAATAAAAATTATATACACTAGTTTGTGCTCTAATAATCTTTAAAGAACGTCAACAGAAAACGATGTTATGTTGGAATGTCTATCGGGTAAACAACTGCAAATAGGATAGAATATAGTGTACTACCTTCTATTGGTATATGGTCCTCTACCACCCACAGGATGAGTATGGCGTCCACTACTGCCCACTGGATGGGTATATGTTCCACTTCTACCCACAGGATATGTGTGGCGTCCACTATACCACCCACAAGATGAAAATTGTGTCTACTACCTGTCATGTTCACAGAAAATGGTACCATCCGTTTTCTATGTGCGGCGGCTGAGACGCCAGGAGGAGGTAAACAATAGAGCGTACAGGACGCCCGCCAAGCTTGGTAGCTACTAGTCATGTAATCATATTAAGTATTAAAGTCAGTAACCAAGTCATGACTTTACATCAACCCTACAACCAAGACTTCCTCAGTAACACACAAACACCACATTGGCGACGAGGATGAACTGTGAACGCAGGTATTTGTTCAGTTTCAAACACAAGGGAGAAGCATGCTGCCTGGAGGAGGAAGAGAAGCTGTGAGCGCCATACCCGATGCTGTATGCTAACCGATGCTGTGTGCTAACCAATGCTGTGTGCTAAACGATGCTGTGTGCTAACCGATGCTGTGTGCTACCCAAGCTGTGTGCTACCCAAGCTGTGCTGAAGAAATTGTACTGAGGAATCTGCCGACGTTGTGTACGAAACGACGCTTTGATGTGTACAAAACCTGATGTTTTGGTTACGAAACGACGCTTCGTGCTACAAAATTCATCACACTGAACTGACTGCTGTACCGACTGCTGTACCAACTGCTGCACCAACTGCTGTACCAACTGCTGCTGTACCAACTGCTGCTGTACCAACTGCTGTGCCAACTGCTGTGCTGCTGCTGTGAGTAGGAACAACACATGTACACAAGGGCTAGGTAAGAAGTCAGTTGCTGCTATATTGTGCACTGTTGTGAACTTTTGCATTAAAATGCTTGTGTGCTTTGCAAAATTAAAGTAATTACAGTGAATTCTTGACTAACATATACAGTGCAGTAAGTGTTTAATATTCTGAGGAACATTTAAGTGATAAGTTTACATTTATTCAGTAAAAAATGGGAAATATACCTCAGTTTCCTGCATTTGATCCTGGCTGTGACCAGACAAACCTGTCACAGAGGTGGGTCAAATGGCTTAAAAAGTTTGAAAATTTGTTGATAGTTTCTGACATCAAAAGTGCTGAAAGAAAGCGTGCCTTTCTAATTCATTATGCAGGTGATAGAGTTTGTGACATCTTTGACACACTGAAAGACACTGGTGGTGCCAAAGATTATGACACTGCCAAAGCCAAACTAACAGAGCATTTCAAACCAAGGCAAAATACTGCTATGGAAATTATGCATTTCAGGAGAGCAAAACAACTCTCTAATGAAACTGTGGATCAATACCACACACGTCTGCAGGGTTTAGCAGCCCATTGTGAGTTTGCTGATGTTGACAAAGAAATCAAACAGCAAATAATTGAAACATGCACATCTACACGTCTCCGTCGAAGAGCTCTAGAACTTGTTGATGATGAAAGTTCTCTTACCAAGATACTGGATATTGCTCGTCGAATGGAAGATGCTGCACGTGATGCTCGTGTCATGGAGTGCAGTGCCAATAACGGTTCTGCCACTGTTACTAACAGTGATGAGGTATGTAAAGTTCAGGGAGGACATCGTAATCAAAGAAGACATGCCAAACCTAACAGTAAATTTAGCCGAGAACCACGTCACAACTGGGGTCAAGGAACAAGGCTCAAGCAGTCACAACGACCCACATCAGAGGGTGTCAACAATAAATGTTACAATTGTGGAGGAGACTACCCACACCAAGATAATGTTTGTCCTGCTCAAGGTAAGAAGTGCTATGAGTGTGGAAAACTAGGTCATTTTGGTGCTATGTGTCGTTCCGCACTAAAGAAACCACAGTCAATGAATAAAAGCACTGTACGAGGATCAGGTCATAGGGGTCGAGGTGGTAAACACAATATTGCACCTCATATCCAGAATGTTAATAATATACAAGACAACATTTCATTACAACCAGTCTCAGAGAACAGTGAATGTGATTATACTTATGGAGTACAAGCAATCACAAAATGGAATGATCTTCCAAACAACCCAGAGACATGTGTATACATTGCTGGTATTTGTCTCAAGGTTCTCATTGACACTGGATCAAACATTGACACCATTGCTGAGTGCCACTATGAGAAATTTAAAAAACAGTTCCCAAAGCTTGAGAACTATAATGGCAAAGCCACTGCCTATGCTTCAAAGGTAGCCTTGCCAGTGATTGGAACTTTCACTGCAGAGATTAAGTCAAAGAATGCAATGCTCATTACTACATTCCATGTTGTTAGGAATGCAAAGGAGTCTTTACTCAGTTACAAGACTTCAACCAAATTGGGGCTACTTCAGCTTTCTAATGCTGTAGCAGTGGAATCTGCAAACAATGTTGATGGTATTGTTGCTGAATTTTCTGATCGATTTAAATCCATAGGTTGTTATACTGATAGCAAAGTACATCTGCATATCAACCCAGATGTAATTCCAGTTGCCCAACCACATCGCCGACAACCATTCCATACTCGCAAGAAAGTCGATGCCGAACTGGGAAGGCTGATGGAACTAGATATCATTGAACCAGTAACAGGCCCAACACCATGGGTAAGCCCAATTGTCACTCCACCAAAGCCGAAGAATCCAGATGAGATACGCATTTGTGTGGACATGCGTGTTCCCAACAAGGCAATAATGCGTGAACGCCATCCTACACCCACTGTAGATGATATGATCTACCGCTTGAATGGTGCAACTGTATTCAGCAAGTTAGATTTAAACAAGGGCTATCATCAGCTTGAACTTGACGATGAGAGTCGCTTCATCACAACGTTTACGACACATCGAGGTCTGTATAGGTACAAGCGCCTGAGTTTTGGTATTAACAGTGCTGCCGAGGTATTCCAGCACATCATCAGCCAGGTATTGCAAGATATACCTAATGCTGACAACATGTCTGATGACATCATTGTTTATGGCCGTACCCAAGCTGAACACGACAAAGCTCTTCGTGCAACATTGCAACGCTTACAAGAAAAGAATTTGACGCTAAGCCGAGCAAAGTGTGAGTTCAATCAACATAAAATTGAATTCTTTGGACATGTACTTAGTGACAAAGGTCTGTCTCCAGATCCTAAGAAAGTTGCAGATATCAAGAATGCTGCACCTCTTTCAACGTCCACTGAAGTACATAGTTTTCTGGGAATGGCAAACTACTGTTCTCGCTTCATTCCAGATTTTGCTACCATTACGAAGCCTCTACGTGAGCTCCTGAAGAAAAATGCATCATGGTACTGGAGCGATATCGAGCAAAATGCATTTGATGCTGTGAAAGATGCACTAGTAGAGAATGCGACTGCTGCATACTTTGATCCATCAATGGACACTGAATTAACGGTGGATGCTAGTCCTGTTGGATTAGGTGCTGTTTTAGCCCAACACAAACCTGGTCAACCAGATTCCAGAGTAGTAATTGCCTACGCCAGCCGTTCTCTCACAAATGTTGAGCAACGATACAGTCAGACAGAGAAGGAAGCTCTTGCTCTTGTATGGGGATGTGAACACTTCAATGTGTATCTGCTTGGTGCACCCTTCACCACGATAGTCACTGACCACAAACCGTTGGAGACCATCTTCAATAATCCAAAGTCCAAACCACCAGCTCGCATTGAGAGATGGGCTCTTCGTCTGCAACCATACAACTTTACGGTGAAATACAAGCCGGGTGCAGGCAATCCCGCTGATTACATCAGTCGACATCCTGCCAACAGTTTCACCATCACCAAGCATCAGCAAGTTGCCGAGGAATATGTACACTCTGTAACCTGTGATGCAGTCCCTAAGGCTCTCACTCTTGATGAAATCCGTACTGCAACCCTAGAGGACCCAACTCTGCAAGCAACAGTGGATGCATTGACTAAGAAAAAGTTTCCACGCATCCCACCCTCAGGAGTTGACCAAGATGCATTCAAAGCACTTGAACGCATCCAGACAGAATTAAGTGTTACGCAACGACGCGACACTGTGCTGCGAGGTACTCGTATCGTGATTCCAGCTGTTCTCCAGCAACGTGCTCTGAAGCTTGCACATCAAGGACACCAAGGTCTTGTTAGGACCAAACAGCTGCTACGAGAAAAGGTGTGGTTTCCTGGCATTGATCGTCAAGCAAAGGATATGCATGATGCCTGTGTCCCTTGCCAAGCTGCAGTGGATACTTCAAGACCAACACCTCTACAACCTTCACCACTACCTGCTGCACCATGGACGGAAGTATCGATGGACTTCTGCGGACCACTACCAACTGGAGAGTACTTGATGGTAGTCATTGATGATCACTCACGTTATCCAGAAGTAGAAATCATCACTTCCACATCTGCAAAGGCTGTCATCCCGAAACTCGACAAGATCTTTTCAAACTTTGGCATTCCTGAAGTTGTCAAGACAGACAATGGACCGCCATTCAATGGACAAGACTTCGTCAACTTTTCTGAGCATATTGGATTCAAACACCGCCGTGTGATGCCACTACATCCTCAAGCAAATGGAGAAGCTGAGAGATTCATGCAACCTCTCATGAAAGCGGTACGCTGTGCTCATGCCGAAGGACGATCCTGGAAACAAGCTATGTATGCTTTTCTCAGGAACTACCGTGCAACACCACATGGAACACTGGGCAAGTCGCCTGGCGAACTTTTATTTGGATGTCCTATGAGAATCGCACTACCTGTCATGCCAGCCAAGGTAACGGATAAACGTCTCGCTCAGAAGGATGCACTAGCCAAGGGCAAAATGAAAATTGCTCATGATCAACGTGCAAAGGAACAGTTCATAAAGGTTGGTGACACTGTTCTCGTTAAAAAGAAAAAAGAGGGAAAGTTAGATATGCCGTATGATACAAAACCATATAAAGTGATTAGTGTAAAAGGAACTATGGTAACAGCTAGTAATAGAGATCATAGTATAACACGTAATATGGCTTATTTCAAAGTGATTCCAACTAGTGTAGAAAATGATGAAGTGCAAAGTCGTGCAAAAGAAAAAGAAAAAAATAGTTATAACCCGACAAACAATTCATGAAGGGATGTTATTGCATTTAAGGACTCTCGTCCTAAACGTCATGTTAAACGCCCTACACGATTTGATGATTAATTGTGTTCCTATGTAATGAAAATTATTTACTTATTGTGCTAAACTAAATTTAATATTGTTTGAATAATGCAGATATCTCATTCAATATTTTGTAACTTTGTAGTACAGTTTCTTTCATGTTTGTTTAACATTGCATATGTATTTTTAACATTGAAATCCTTTGTGGAAAAGATTAAGTTGTTTAAATTCTTTGTGTGCTTAATTAATGTTAAATGTATGCAGTATCTCTTGATATGATAATAACTTACTTTGTGTCAATAACTTTGCTTTGTGCTACAAGCATGGTAGACATCCTGTATTCATTCTTTTTAAAGAAAAGGAGGGATGTCATGTTCACAGAAAATGGTACCATCCGTTTTCTATGTGCGGCGGCTGAGACGCCAGGAGGAGGTAAACAATAGAGCGTACAGGACGCCCGCCAAGCTTGGTAGCTACTAGTCATGTAATCATATTAAGTATTAAAGTCAGTAACCAAGTCATGACTTTACATCAACCCTACAACCAAGACTTCCTCAGTAACACACAAACACCACACTACCTCCCACAGGATGGGTATGGCCTCCATTTGCGCCCACAGCATGAGAATCGGGTCCAGTACTGTCCACGGAATGGGTATATGCTTAACTACCTCCGACAGGATGTGTATATCGTCTACTACCGCCCACATGATGAGTATAATGATAACTACCACACCATAGGACGCGTATCGGGTTCACTACCACCCACAGGACAGGTATGGGGTCCACTACCACCCACAGGATAAGTATGGGGTCCACTACCACCTACAAGATGGGTATGGGATTCAATACTACCTATAAGATGGGTATGGGGTTGACTACCACCCACAGGATGGGTATGGGGTACACTAACGCCCACAGGATGTGTATTTGGTCCACTACCTCCTACAAAATGGGTATGGTGTCCATTACCACCATTAGGATGGGTATGGGGTCCACTAATACCAAAAGATGGGTATGGGGTCCACTACCACAAACAAGATAGGTATGGGATCAACTACACCTCAAGGACTGATATAAATTCCACTACTTCCCACGGGGTGTTGGTGTTGGGAGTGATGGTGGTGTTGGGAGTGGTTGAGGTGTTGGGAGTGGTGTTGGTGTTGGGAGTGGTTGTGGTGTTGGGAGTGGTTGAGGTGTTGGGACTGGTGTTGGTGTTGGGGGTGGCTGTGGTGTTGGGAGTGGTTGAGGTGTTGGGAGTAGTGTTGGTGTTGGGAGTGGTTGTGGTGTTGGGAGTGGTTGAGGTGTTGGGAGTGGTGTTGGTGTTGGGAGTGGTTGTGGTGTTGGGAGTGGTTGAGGTGTTGGGAGTAGTGTTGGTGTTGGGAGTGGTTGTGGTGTTGGGAGTGGTTGAGGTGTTGGGAGTAGTGTTGGTGTTGGGAGTGGTTGTGGTGTTGGGAGTGGTTGAGGTGTTGGGAGTAGTGTTGATGTTGGGAGTGGTTGTGGTGTTGGGAGTGGTTGAGGTGTTGGGAGTAGTGTTGGTGTTGGGAGTGGTTGTGGTGTTGGGAGTGGTTGTGGTGTTGGGAGTGGTTGTGGTGTTGGGAGTGGTGATAGTGTTGGGAGTGGTGGTGGTGTTGGGAGAGGTGTTGGTGTTGGGAGTGGTTTTGGTGTTGGGAGTGGTAATGGTGTTGGGCGTGGTGGTGGTGTTGGGAGGGGTGGTGTCGGAAAATCCGACATCATTTAATATATCATACAGACAGATAATAGCTGTGTTGTATAAACAAGTTAAACCATAGAAAACGTAACTTGTAGTGGAATTACCGTCTTTAGAAAACGGGATATCATCACCACATACTATTATAAATCACCACCTATTATGGTGGGAATTATTCTTAAATACGTTAGTCTTTGGACTTTACCATTATAAAAACATCTCATATAAATTAACTTAATTATCAATATTAAAGTAGAGTAAATGTGACCCTTCTATCACTTATTGACATCTGGACAATGTAGGCCAGGCGTCAGGGGGGAAGGAGGGCAGGCATTGTTGTTGTCACCTCCGAGACGCGTGGAGCAAATTCGGCTCCTATTATATCTTGACAATGTCGGCCAGTAGCGTCAATAGTATGGAGTGTTAGACATTGCCATTGTTTATACTAGACCAGAGGCTCATACGGGAGCAAATACGGCTCCTGTTAATTTTACTTGGACGTAGTGTTATGGAAACCAAAGGTGTACCATCTTCAACACGCTGTCAACAAATTCAAGTTAAGTGTTCTTTCCGAAACCCATGTATCTTCATTTATGGCCATTAATGTCATTATATAGGGTGACCCGGTTAGAGCACGTGGTAGCCTCAAACTAAAGGTAATTAAGCCAGGTCTTTAAGGTTCCATGTACAGTGTTTTCTCTGATATAGTTTGTCAAATATAGGATTCTGGCTTTACAGCTAGCGCCCTTTTAACAGGTCAAGACGAGGAAGCATATGCTCTGTGCATCAGTTACCAGGGTGATGGAAGCTACCTCAAAGAGGGAAAATGTGGTGTCTACATCCTGGTTATACCTGCTGTACAAATAAGATAAGGAACCTCTTCAATGTATGTAGTCTAATACTGTAGTTTGATTGGCTGCATATATATAAATTTAATTAATATAACCCCCCCCCCCTAATGTGTAGAGGATCGATTTGTGAGATTATGAGATTATTGCAGAAATACAGTCCACTTATCATTTTTCAAATTGCTATCGAAGTATATAAATTAACGCAAATATATATTCATATAAATTAAATAAATATAAATCTCACAGGTCGGTTCCCACATTATTTGGTCCTTCGAACCGGATATTCGGTCCTTTGAACCCACATTTGGTCATCTTAGTACCGGATGAACCAGTTAACCAGTGGATTCATTAAATATACTAGTGCAGTGGGATTTAAACAAGGCCAGCCAGTCAAAGACGGCAGCGTTGCCTCAAGCCAGTTCAGGAGCCCCCCTCAACTGAGTTCAGCCTCATCAGCGGTTTCATGCACACCCACAGATTTGGTGGCGTGTTATTCTGTGAAATGACAGCGCTAATATTGAAGCCAGCCAAAGTAGTGGCTGTGGGGTCGCGTGATTGTTCACTGATTTCGTGGTGTTAAATTTCGCGAGAGATTATCCACGAATTTTGTGGACTTTATTTCGCGAGGTCACTAATAATATTTAATACTTCTAGATAATATAAGAAGTTTCATAGAGGCTAATTAAGAGGCTATTATCAATAATTGTGTATATTATTTCTCCAAAATAGAGAATTATTTAATATATATTGCATTAGTGATCACAGTATAATATTTACTAATTGCCAACCCACAACAGGGTAGGATATTAACAATGACTAGTTGAACTATTATTGCTCATCCTAGTCCCATTATTACCATAGTCAGTTGTACTATATTGATCAACCTAACACCATTAATGAATGGTCCAGACCCTATTTTGGGTGTAATTTTTATCAACTCGAATTGAGTTGTATATATAATAATTTACTTATGATCATTACACCTTTGAGTGATTAATTAGTGTCTCTACCATCCTAGGGTGATATAGAAGAGCTAACCTAAAGGTACTTCCAGTGACACTGGTTTATCACTCAAATCATTAGTGTGTATGATTGTATATATATAATGTGTATTAATTTTAAGTGCTAACCTCTAGTAGAGGTAGGATTATTGCCTAGTGAGTGCAGAATTTACCCTAGCCTACCATTAGTGTTTGTTCAGTATTATGAGCAGCCCAAGTACAAGTCCCACAAGGCTTCACCAACGAGCCAGTATGGATAATGCAGGGAGAATGAAAAGAACCCTTGCAGGTCTTAAAGGCCACTTAACAAGACAGATCAAGAAATGTGAAGATTTGTTACAACAATCTCCAGTTGATTAGGATGACCTGGAAAGATATTATCAAGCAGCTGCAGGTAAATTTGAGCAAATCAAATGCCAAATGGCTATCCTTGTGGGGACAGACTACTACCATCAATTCATTGGTAGCCCTACTAAATATCAGGGTATAACCATGTTAAACTCTGCAGGAGGTAAATTACTCTCAGGCCCAGTATCAAGCCTGAGGAGACCTATGGCTGCAGATAAACAATACCAGTAGAAATCTAAATTTGTCAGCTGATTATATTTCTCCAGTAGCATTATACTAAGGAGATTACAGCTGACTATACCAACAGAGGTTGATGTTAGTATCATCATATAAAGCTGAAGATGAGTACATGAGGCCTCAGTGGCAAATCAGTGAACAGTAGCCTAAACAGCTACAAGTCACTGCGACCAATGTCACTGAACCCACTGCAGTCTCAGAACCATACTTTACTTTAATGATGAGCTATTCAATCTTCTGAATCAATTAACTAAATTAAACCCCAATAAATCTGATGACTGATTTGATACATTTATTATTTAATCAAGATGTATTCCATGGGCCTCAGTGTTTATATATCAGTGACCAGTTACCTGAACAAACTTCAAGTTATATCTATGTCACTGATCTCATTGCAGTCCCTGAATCATACTTGACTGTAGTACTTGATCACATTCAGTCTTCTGGGTTAAATAATATGTAATTAGGCTTGAATATTAGCCTTTCAAGAGTTGACAGGGAAATGAAATCGCATTAGACTTCTAACCCCTGCAACTCTAGTACGGGACATCCGTCCTGTACGAACAGACGCACAAATGTGTGATTACTAACTACTAACATCAAATTAATCTAATAATTCGAAGGAGGAGTATCGGTGTTCGTCTGTTCTAATTAGGACTTCGACCCGTGAGCAGCCCCTGGGGAATTATGTCGGAAAATCCGACACCATTTAATATATCATACAGACAGATAATAGCTGTGTTGTATAAACAAGTTAAACCATAGAAAACGTAACTTGTAGTGGAATTACCGTCTGTAGAAAACGGGATATCATCACCACATACTATTATAAATCACCACCTATTATGGTGGGAATTATTCTTAAATACATTAGTCTTTGGACTTTACCATTATAAAAACATCTCATATAAATTAACTTAATTATCAATATTAAAGTAGAGTAAATGTGACCCTTCTATCACTTATTGACATCTGGACAATGTAGGACAGGCGTCAGGGGGAAAGGAGGGCAGGCATTGTTGTTGTCACCTCCGAGACGCGTGGAGCAAATTCGGCTCCTATTATATCTGGACAATGTCGGCCAGTAGCGTCAATAGTATGGAGTGTTAGACATTGCCATTGTTTATACTAGACCAGAGGCTCACACGGGAGCAAATACGGCTCCTGTTAATTTTACTTGGACGTAGTGTTATGGAAACCAAAGGTGTACCATCTTCAACACGCTGTCAACAAATTCCAGTTAAGTGTTCTTTCCAAAACCCATGTATCTTCATTTATGGCCATTAATGTCATTATATAGGGTGAACCGGTTAGAGCACGTGGTAGCCTCAAACTAAAGGTAATTAAGCCAGGTCTTTAAGGTTCCATGTACAGTGTTTTCTCTGATATAGCTTGTCATATATAGGATTCTGGCTTTAGAGCTAGCGCCCTTTTAACAGGTCAAGACGAGGAAGCATATGCTTTGTGCATCAGTTACCAGGGTGATGGAAGCTACCTCAAAGAGGGAAAATGTGGTGTCTACATCCTGGTTATACCTGCTGTACAAATAAGATAAGGAACCACTTCAATGTATGTAGTCTAATACTGTAGTTTGATTGGCTGCATATATATAAATTTAATTAATATAACCCCCCCCTAATGTGTAGAGGATCGATTTGTGAGATTATGAGATTATTGCAGAAATACAGTCCACTTATCATTATTCAAATTGCTATCGAAGTATATAAATTAACGTAAATATATATTCATATAAATTAAATAAATATAAATCTCACAGGTCGGTTCCCACAGGTGGTGGTGTGGGAGTGGTGGTGGTGTTGGGAGTGGTGGTGGTGTTGAGAGTGGTGGTGGTGTGGGAGTGGTGGTGGTGTTGGGACTGGTGGTGGTGTTGGGAGTGATGGTGGTGTTGGGAGGGGTTGTGGTGGAGGTGTTGGGAGTGGTTGTGGTGGTGGTGTTGGGAGTTGTGGTGGTGTTGATGTTGGGAGTGGTGGTGGTGTTGGAAGTGGTGGTGGTGTTGGTGTTGGGAGTGGCGGTGGTGTTAGGAGTGGTGGTGGTGTTGGGAGTGGTGGTGGTATTGAGAGTGGTGGTGGTGTTGGTGTTGGGAGTGGTGGTGGTGTTGGTGTTGGGAGTGGTGGTGGTGTTGAGAGTGGTGGTGGTGTTGGTGTTGGGAGTGGTGGTGGTGTTGGGAGTGGTGGTGGTGTTGGGAGTGGTGGTGGTGTTGGGAGTGGTTGTAGTGGTGGTGTTGGGAGTGGTGGTGGTGTTGGGAGTTGTGTTGGTGTTGGGAGTGTTGGTGGTGTTGGGAGTGGTTGTGGTGTTTGGAGTGGTGGTGGCGTTGGGAGTGGTGGTGGTGTTGGGAGTGGTGGTGGTGGTGTTGGGAGTGGTTTTGGTATTAGGAGAGGTGGTGGTGTTGGAAGTGGTGGTGGTGTTGGAAGTGGTGGTGGTGGTGTTGGGAGTGGTTGTGGTGTTGGGAGTGGTTGTGGTGTTGGGAGTGGTGGTGGTGTTGGGAGTTGTGTTGGTGTTGGGAGTTGTGTTGGTGTTGGTGTTGGGAGTGGTGGTAGTGTTGGGAGTGGTGGTGGTGTTGGGAGTGGTTGTGGTGAAGGGAGTGGTTGTTGTGTTGGGAGTAGTGATGGTGTTGGGAGTGGTGGTGGTGTTGAGAGTGGTGGTGGTGTTTGGAATGGTGGTGGTGTTGGGAGTGGTGGTGGTGTTGGGAGTGGTGGTGGTGTTTGGAATGGTGGTGGTGTTAGGAGTGGTGGTGGTGTTGGGAGTGGTGTGGTGTTGGGAGTGGTTGTGGTGTTGGGAGTGGTGGTGGTGTTGGGAGTGGTTGTTGTGTTGGGAGTAGTGGTGGTGTTGGGAGTGGTGGTGGTGTTGGGAGTAGTGGTGGTAGTGTTGGGAGTGGTTGTGGTGTTAGGATTGGTGGTGGTGTTGGGAGTGGTGGTGGTGTTGGGAGTGGTGGTGGTGTTGGGAGTAGTTGTGGTGTTGGGAGTGGTGGTGGTGTTGGGAGTAGTTGTGGTGTTGGGAGTGGTGGTGGTGTTGGGAGTGGTGGTGGTGTTGGGAGTGGTGGTGGTGTTGGGAGTGGTGGTGGTGATGGGAGTAGTTGTGGTGTTGGGAGTGATGGTGGTGATGGCAGTGGTGGTGGTGGTGATGGGAGTGGTTGTGGTGTTGGGAGTGGTTGTGGTAGTGTTGGTGTTGGGAGTGGTGGTGGTGTTAGGAGTGGTTGTGGGGTTGGGAGTGGTGGTGGTGTTGGGAGTTGTAATGGTGTTGGGAGTGGTGGTGGTGTTGGGAGTGGTTGTGGTGTTTGGAGTGGTGGTGGCGTTGGGAGTGGTGGTGGTGTTGGGAGTGGTGGTGGTGGTGTTGGGAGTGGTTTTGGTATTAGGAGAGGTGGTGGTGTTGGAAGTGGTGGTGGTGTTGGAAGTGGTGGTGGTGGTGTTGGGAGTGGTTGTGGTGTTGGGAGTGGTGGTGGTGTTGGGAGTTGTGTTGGTGTTGGGAGTTGTGTTGGTGTTGGTGTTGGGAGTGGTGGTAGTGTTGGGAGTGGTGGTGGTGTTGGGAGTGGTTGTGGTGAAGGGAGTGGTTGTTGTGTTGGGAGTAGTGATGGTGTTGGGAGTGGTGGTGGTGTTCGGAGTGGTGGTGGTGTTTGGAATGGTAGTGGTGTTGGGAGTGGTGGTGGTGTTGGGAGTGGTGGTGGTGTTTGGAATGGTGGTGGTGTTAGGAGTGGTGGTGGTGTTGGGAGTGGTGTGGTGTTGGGAGTGGTTGTGGTGTTGGGAGTGGTGGTGGTGTTGGGAGTGGTTGTTGTGTTGGGAGTAGTGGTGGTGTTGGGAGTGGTGGTGGTGTTGGGAGTAGTGGTGGTAGTGTTGGGAGTGGTTGTGGTGTTAGGATTGGTGGTGGTGTTGGGAGTGGTGGTGGTGTTGGGAGTGGTGGTGGTGTTGGGAGTAGTTGTGGTGTTGGGAGTGGTGGTGGTGTTGGGAGTAGTTGTGGTGTTGGGAGTGGTGGTGGTGTTGGGAGTGGTGGTGGTGATGGGAGTGGTGGTGGTGTTGGGAGTGGTGGTGGTGATGGGAGTAGTTGTGGTGTTGGGAGTGATGGTGGTGATGGCAGTGGTGGTGGTGGTGATGGGAGTGGTTGTGGTGTTGGGAGTGGTTGTGGTAGTGTTGGTGTTGGGAGTGGTGGTGGTGTTAGGAGTGGTTGTGGGGTTGGGAGTGGTGGTGGTGTTGGGAGTTGTAATGGTGTTGGGAGTGGTGGTGGTGTTGGGAGTGGTGGTGGTGTTGGGAGTAGAAGTGGTGTTGGGAGTGGTGGTGGTGTTGGGAGTGGTGTTGGTGTTGGGAGTGGTGATGGTGTTGGTGTTGGGAGTGGTGGTGGTGTCGGGAGTGGTGGTGGTGTCGGGAGTGGTGGTGGTGTTGGGAGTGGTTGTGGTGTTGGGAATGGTGGTGGTGTTGGGAGTGGTTGTGGTGTTGGGAGTGGTGGTAGTGTTGGGAGTGGTTGTGGTGTTGGGAGTGGTGGTGGTGTTGGGAGTGGTTATGGTGTTGGGAGTAGTTGTGGTGTTGGGAGTGGTTGTGGTGTTGGGAGTGGTGGTGGTGTTGGGAGTGGTGGTGGTGTTGGGAGTGGTGGTGGTGTTTGGAATGGTGGTAGTGTTGGGAGTGGTTGTGGTGTTAGGAGTGGTTGTGGTGTTGGGAGTGGTGGTGGTGTTGGGAGTAGTGTTGGTGTTGGGAGTGGTGGTGGTGTTGGGTGTGGTGGTGGTGTTAGGAGTACTGGTGGTGTTGGGTGTTGTGGTGGTGTTGTAAGTGGTGGTGGTGTTGGGAGTGGTGGTGATGTTGGGAGTGGTTGTAGTGAAGCGAGTGGTTGTGGTGTTGGGAGTGGTTGTGGTAAAGGGAATGGTGGTGGTGTTAAGAGTTGTGTTGGTGTTGAGAGCGGTGGTGGTGTTGGGAGTGGTAGTGGTGTTGGGAGTGGAGGTGGTGTTGGGAGTGGTGGTGATGTTGGGAGTGGTAGTGGTGTTGGGAGTGGTTGTGGTGTTGGGAGTGGTTGTGGTGGTGTTGGTGTTGGGAGTGGTGGTGGTGTTGGGAGTGGTTGTGGTGGTGTTGGTGTTGGGAGTGGTGGTGGTGTTGGGAGTGGTTGTGGTGTTGGGAGTGGTGGTGGTGTTGGGAGTGGTGGTGGTGATGGGAGTAGTTGTGGTGTTGGGAGTGGTGGTGGTGTTGGCAGTGGTGGTGGTGGTGATGGGAGTGGTTGTGGTGTTGGGAGTGGTTGTGGTGGTGTTGGTGTTGAGAGTGGTGGTGGTGTTGGGAGTGGTTGTGGTGTTGGGAGTAGTGGTGGTGTTGGGAGTTGTAATGGTGTTGGGAGTGGTGGTGGTGTTGGGAGTGGTGGTGGTGATGGGAGTAGAAGTGGTGTTGTGAGTGGTGGTGGTGTTGGGAGTAGAAGTGGTGTTGGGAGTGGTGGTGGTGTTGGGAGTGGTGATGGTGTTGGTGTTGGGAGTGGTGGTGGTGTCGGGAGTGGTGGTGGTGTTGGGAGTGGTTGTGGTGGTGTTGGTGTTGGGAGTGGTGGTGGTATTGGGAGTGGTTGTGGTGTTGGGAGTGATGGTTGTGTTGGGAGTGGTTATGGTGTTGAGAGTAGTTGTGGTGTTGGGAGTGGTTGTGGTGTTGGGAGTGGTGGTGGTGTTGGGAGTGGTGGTGGTGTTGGGAGTGGTTGTGGTGTTTGGAGTGGTGGTGGTGTTGGGAGTGGTTGTGGTGTTGGGAGTGGTGGTGGTGTTGGGAGTGGTTGTGGTGTTGGGAGTGGTGGTGGTGATGGGAGTAGAAGTGGTGTTGTGAGTGGTGGTGGTGTTGGGAGTAGAAGTGGTGTTGGGAGTGGTGGTGGTGTTGGGAGTGGTGATGGTGTTGGTGTTGGGAGTGGTGGTGGTGTCGGGAGTGGTGGTGGTGTTGGGAGTGGTTGTGGTGGTGTTGGTGTTGGGAGTGGTGGTGGTATTGGGAGTGGTTGTGGTGTTGGGAGTGATGGTTGTGTTGGGAGTGGTTATGGTGTTGAGAGTAGTTGTGGTGTTGGGAGTGGTTGTGGTGTTGGGAGTGATGGTGGTGTTGGGAGTGGTAGTGGTGTTGGGAGTGGTGGTGGTGTTGGGAGTGGTGGTGGTGTTGGGAGTGGTTGTGGTGTTGGGTTTGGTGGTGGTGTTGGGAGTAGTAATGGTGTTGGGAGTGGTGGTGGTGTTGGGAGTGGTGGTGATGTTGGGAGTAGTTGTGGTGTTGGGAGTGGTGGTGGTGTTGGGAGTGGTTGTGGTGTTGAGAGTAGTTGTGGTGTTGGGAGTGGTTGTGGTGTTGGGAGTGGTGGTGGTGTTGGGAGTGGTGGTGGTGTTGGGAGTGGTTGTGGTGTTTGGAGTGGTGGTGGTGTTGGGAGTGGTTGTGGTGTTGGGAGTGGTGGTGGTGTTGGGAGTGGTTGTGGTGTTGGGAGTGGTGGTGGTGATGGGAGTAGAAGTGGTGTTGTGAGTGGTGGTGGTGTTGGGAGTAGAAGTGGTGTTGGGAGTGGTGGTGGTGTTGGGAGTGGTGATGGTGTTGGTGTTGGGAGTGGTGGTGGTGTCGGGAGTGGTGGTGGTGTTGGGAGTGGTTGTGGTGGTGTTGGTGTTGGGAGTGGTGGTGGTATTGGGAGTGGTTGTGGTGTTGGGAGTGATGGTTGTGTTGGGAGTGGTTATGGTGTTGAGAGTAGTTGTGGTGTTGGGAGTGGTTGTGGTGTTGGGAGTGATGGTGGTGTTGGGAGTGGTAGTGGTGTTGGGAGTGGTGGTGGTGTTGGGAGTGGTGGTGGTGTTGGGAGTGGTTGTGGTGTTGGGTTTGGTGGTGGTGTTGGGAGTAGTAATGGTGTTGGGAGTGGTGGTGGTGTTGGGAGTGGTGGTGATTTTGGGAGTAGTTGTGGTGTTGGGAGTGGTGGTGGTGTTGGGAGTGGTTGTGGTGTTTGGAGTGGTGGTGGTGTTGGGAGTGGTTGTGGTGTTGGGAGTGGTGGTGGTGTTGGGAGTGGTTGTAGTGTTGGGAGTGGTGGTAGTGTTGGGAGTGGTTGTGGTGTTGGAAGTGGTGGTGGTGTTGGGAGTGGTGGTGGTTTTGGGAGTGGTTGTGGTGTTTGGATGTGGTGTTTGGATGTGCTGGTGGTGGTGTTGGAAGTGGTTATGGTGTTGGGAGAGGTTGTGGTGTTGGAAGTGGTTGTGATGTTGGGATTTGGTGGTAGTGTTGGGAGTGGTTGTGGTGTTGGGAGTGGTTGTGGTGTTGGGAGTGGTAGTGGTGTTGGGAGTGGTTGTGGTGTTGGGAGTTGTGGTGGTGTTGGGAGTAGTAATGGTGTTGGGAGTGGTTGTAGTGTTGGATGTGGTGGTGGTGTTGGGAGTAGTAATGGTGTTGGGAGTGGTGGTGGTGTTGGGAGTGGTTGTGGTGTTTGGAGTGGTGGTGGTGTTGGGAGTGGTTGTGGTGTTGGGAGTGGTGGTGGTGTTGGGAGTGGTTGTGGTGTTGGGAGTGGTGGTAGTGTTGGGAGTGGTTGTGGTGTTGGGAGTGGTTATGGTGTTGCGAGTGGTTGTGGTGTTGGGAGTGGTTTTGATGTTGGGATTTGGTGGTGGTGTTGGGAGTGGTTGTGGTGTTGGGAGTGGTTGTGGTGTTGGGAGTGGTTGTGGTGTTGGGAGAGGTGGTGGTGTTGGGAGTAGTAATGGTGTTGGGAGTGGTGGTGGTGTTGGGAGTGGTGGTGATGTTGGGAGTAGTAGTGGTGTTGGGAGTGGTGGTGGTGTTGGGAGTGGTGGTGGTGTTGGGAGTGGTTGTGGTGTTGGGAGTGGTGGTGGTGTTGGGAGTAGTAAAGGTGTTGGGAGTGTTGGTGGTGTTGGGAGTGGTGTTGATGTTGGGAGTAGTAGTGGTGTTGGAAGTGGTGGTGGTGTTGGGAGTGGTTGTGGTGTTTGGAGTGGTGGTGGTGTTGGGAGTGGTTGTGGTGTTGGGAGTGGTGGTGGTGTTGGGAGAGGTGGTGGTGTTGGGAGTGGTGGTGGTGTTGGGAGTGATGTGGTGTTTGGGAGTTGTGGTGGTGTTGGGAGTGGTGTTGGTGTTGGGAGTGGTTGTGGTGTTGGGAGTGGTGGTGGTGTCGGGAGTGGTGGTGGTGTAGGGAGTGGTTGTGGTGCTGGGACTGGTTGTGGTGTTGGGAGTGCTTGTGGTGTTGGGAGTGGTGGTGGTGTCGGAAGTGGTGGTGGTGTTGGGAGTGGTTGTGGTGTTGGGAGTGGTTGTGGTGTTGGGAGTAGTGGTGGTGTTGGGAGTAGTAATGGTGTTGGGTGTGGTTGTGGTGTTGGGTGTGGTGGTGGTGTTGGGAGTAGTAATGGTGTTGGGAGTGGTGGTGGAGTTGGGAGTGGTCGTGATGTTGGGAGTAGTAATGGTGTTGGGAGTGGTGGTTGTGTTGGGAGTGGTTGTGGTGTTTGGAGTGGTGGTGGTGTTGGGAGTGGTTGTGGTGTTGGGAGTGGTGATGGTGTTGGGAGTGGTGGTGGTGTTGGAAATGGTGGTGGTGTTGGGAGTGGTGGTGGTGTTGGGAGTTGTGGTGGTGTTGGGAGTGGTGTTGGTGTTGGGAGTGGTTGTGGAGCTGGGAATGGTTGTGGTGTTGGGAGTGGTTGTGGTGTTGGGATTGGTGGTGGTGTCGGGAGTGGTAGTGGTGGTGGGAGTGGTTGTGGTTTTGGGAGTGGTTGTGTTGGTGTTGGTTTTGGGAGTGGTGGTGGTGTTGGAAGTGGTTGTGGTGTTGGGAGTGGTGGTGGTGTTGGCAGTGGTGGTGGTGATGGGAGTGGTTGTGGTGTTGGGAGTGGTTGTGGTGGTGTTGGTGTTGGGAGTGGTTGTGGTGTTGGGAGTGGTGGTGGTGTTGGGAGTAGTAATGGTGTTGGGAGTGGTGGTAGTGTTGGGAGTGGTGGTGATGTTGGGAGTAGTTGTAGTGACGCGAGTGGTTGTGGTGTTGGGAGTGGTTGTGGTTAAGGGAATGGTGGTGGTGTTGGGAGTTGTGTTGGTGTTGGGAGTTGTGTTGGTGTTGGTGTTGAGAGTGGTGGTGGTGTTGGGAGTGGTAGTGGTGTTGGGAGTGGTGGTGGTGTTGGGAGTGGTCGTGGTGTTGGGAGTAGTAGTGGTATTGGGAGTGGTTGTGGTGTTGGGAGTGGTTGTGGTGGTGTTGGTGTTGGGAGTAGTGGTGGTGTTGGGAGTGGTTGTGGTGTTGAGAGTGGTGGTGGTGTTTGGAGTGGTGGTGGTGATGGGAGTGGTTGTGGTGTTGGGTGTGGTGGTGGTGTTGGCATTGGTGGTGGTGATGATGGGAGTGGTTGTGGTGTTGGGAGTGGTTGTGGTGGTGTTGGTGTTGGGAGTGGTAGTGGTGTTGGGAGTGGTTGTGGTGTTGCGAGTGGTGGTGGTGTTGGGAGTGGTGGTGGTGTTGGGAGTAGTAGTGGTGTTGGGAGTGGTGGTGTTGTTGGGAGTGGTTGTGGTTTGGGAGTGGTGGTGGTGTTGGGAGTGGTGATGGTGTTGGGAGTGGTTGTGGTGTTGGGAGTGGTGGTGGTGTTGAAAGTGGTGATGGTGTTGGTGTTGGGAGTGGTGATGGTGTTGGTGTTGGGAGTGGTGGTGGTGTCGGGAGTGGTGGAGGTGTTGGTGTTGGTGTTGGGAGTGGTTGTGGTTTGGGAGTGGTGGTGGTGTTGGGAGTGGTGATGGTGTTGGTGTTGGGAGTGGTGGTGGTTTCGGGAGTGGTGGTAGTGTTGGGAGTGGTTGTGGTGGTGTTGGTGTTGGGAGTGGTGGTGGTGTTGGGAGTGGTTGTGGTGGTGTTGGTGTTGGGAGTGGTGGTGGTGTTGGGAGTGGTTGTGGTGTTGGGAGTGGTGGTGGTGTTGAGAGTGGTTGTGGTGTTGGGAGTGGTGGTAGTGTTGGGAGTGGTTGTGGTGTTGGGAGTGGTGGTGGTGTTGGGAGTGGTTATGGTGTTGGGAGTGGTTGTGGTGTTGGGAGTGGTTGTGATGTTGGGATTTGGTGGTGGTGTTGGGAGTGGTTGTGGTGTTGGGAGTGGTTGTGGTGTTGGGAGTGGTAGTGGTGTTGGGAGAGGTTGTGGTGTTGGGAGTGGTGGTGGTGTTGGGAGTAGTAATGGTGTTGGGAGTGGTTGTGGTGTTGGGAGTGGTGGTGGTGTTGGGAGTAGTAATGGTGTTGGGAGTGCTGGTGGTGTTGGGAGTGCTGGTGATGTTGGGAGTAGTAGTGGTGTTGGGAGTGGTGGTGGTGTTGGGAGTGGTTGTGGTGTTTGGAGTGGTGGTGGTTTTGGGAGTGGTTGTGGTGTTGTAATGACCGCTTTACCCTGTTGTAATAACCGCGGCCTCTATTGTAATAACCCAATGTTCCCCATTATTAATCTTGTTATCTTGTTATCTCTCGTGATCGTAATATACGCTCTCTGTTGTAAATCTCTGTCTCTCTTCACTCAATACCCCAGCTTAACACTGTTACAGTCCAGCATGACCCCTCACTGGACGGCCACGTATGTAAGAGGAATATTAAATGAGGAAGATACCCCAAGGACAAGGGTTATTAGTTACCAAATTATAACAAAACACATTTGCACTGCCACCACCTTCCCGACCAACCATACCTGAATGTGACTATCACCGATCCTCCAGGAAGGCAAGGAATCAGTAACCATGGGACTCCGGGTAATATGAATCTCAGTAATAAATTTTGGAAAATTAGTTTGTGTAATTTACGTTACTAATTTAAATCCAAGGGCAACTTTAGTATCGATTAATTGTAGGAGAACCTGGGGGCTTCCAATACAACACCTAAAAATGACAAAGTAGCAAAATATATCAAATGGGAGTTAAGTGAATACCACTGGACAAGCTATACAATTTATTTTATCAAACATGTAAATTAAGACAATTTGAACACATAACCTATTCTATTTCCCTAGAGGCACAATGGATATTTATTGAGGGCACGAAACTCAAGTGCTACTATACCTTAAAATACCCGCACCACGGCCAAGATGTTGATGGCTGCCCTCAGCCCCTAGGATACAGGCTTGCGGCCCTGTTCCTAATACACTCCCAACACACACTGATGAAATTTTGTTTTACCAACTTATTGCTGGGGAGGATTACTCCTCCCACCATCTAATACAGCCCCAGGGCTCCACCCATTATTTTGGCAATGGCCAACCATTAACACGTAGGCCTGAGGTCTGGCTCTCTAGGGCCAATAAGGACTTGGCCCTTATCTCAGGCCAATCACCTTCACTGATCTGCCGTGGAAAGCTACATGAATTCCTGAAGATTGAGTCAGCTCTCCCCAGCTATGAGAAGGGAAACAAGGCGCCACTATGGAACCCCAGTGCACCTGCGAGCAATGTTTACAAAACTGATAAATTATGTTCAAGCTTGTCTCCTCTAAGATACGAGTAGGGACATTTGACTCTGCCTGGTATGGGGAAGGGACCGGTGAGAGGGGAAGAGAGGGGATGAGAGGGGGATGGAGAGGGAAATATCTGAGAGGGGAAGTTGAGTGGGAGAAGCCAAGGTATCCACTACCACCCCCAGGTCAACCTCTTGACCCTGACAAATGGGCGACAGGGGGGGGGGGGAAGAGGAGGATTCGAATGACGGCCAAGGGGAGGGGAGGGGGAGAAGGAAAGGAGGGGTGAAGGAGAAGGAAAGGAGGGGAGAAGGAGAAGGAAAGGAGGGGAGAAGGAGAGGGAAAGGAGGGAAGAAGGGAGAACTAATGATCTGAGCCCCAGATCATTACAACTCCCCCTCCTCGGAAATTAAGAAATTTGTGTGTAAAGCAAGTTACACACACTTTTCTTATCCATAAATCCTGCCCTACCCTAACCATTAACTCCAAAAACAACATTTTTAACCCAACACTATATTAAACCAATACCTCAAAACAAAAGAAATTATCTAATCCTAACTAATTCCATCCAATACTCCAACAACAATAATGGCACACCCAAAAGGTGTGCCCCAGTATGTATTTATACCTACCAACACAACAGTAATAATACATAAAACATAAGGACAGAGACCGTCCCTATAATCCTGACTGTCTTTCTTGGATGCAGCCCTGTACCCTTCCAACTACCTGGAAGACAAAACATCCTATACCTGTCTTGATATAGTAACAATATACTGGAAAAATCCAAACCTAACAATTACTAACTAGCTAAAATCAGCTGATAGCCTTCAGCTATCCCAGGATTCCACCTGGAATAAAGATCAAACACATCACACAAAACATTAAAAAAAAAATCAATGTCATTAAAAAATTAACAATTATAAAATTATATCAGAATAGAGGAACACTACCTCTCAGGGACCTAGTGTTCCACTCCACACCTGTGGCAACTGTCCACCACAGCGCATCCCAATCTTAAAATCTAAAGAAAATACACAAAAATATTTTTTTATTATTAAAAAAAATTCAATGTCCACAGACATGTCCCTTAACCAACAACAACACTCTGGATATAAGTTCCTCAAACTCCTAATATCCCAGAGTTCATATTCAAGTCCACAACAACAGCGGGTGAACACATTTGCCAGACTGTGTACCACACCCTTAATGTTCAGTAAACCACAAAAAAAATTAAAAAAATATATGTATACCTATCAGTATCTAGGATCTAGAAAAATCTAGATAAAGGTCCCCACTGATCAACGTTTCTAGAGGCCCTACTAGATGGTTCTCAAACCAGTTCACTCATACAACTTATCTAGAGACAGGGTCATTTTCTAATGTTCACTTTCTAGATTTATTTCTCTATTTCACTAGTTCTAGTTTTCAACATTTAATACTGTTCCCGAGAACTTTCCGAAGGTGTATAGGTGCTTACTGTCAGATGGAAAATTAAAAGTTGAACTGTTCCAAGTTACCACAGTTTACTATATTAATAGCGTTTATTTTTATATGAAACTTTTCTATAAATATTTTCTCTCGTTCGTTCCTGTTGACATTTCGTTGCTGTAGATTCCGGCGACTACCTCATGTTACTTGAAGATCCTGGTCGTCTGGAAGTTCCATTTCCGGCCCCGGCCAACTGCGTACAGGGGGTCTCGTACTACCCGCACCTGACTTGAGTGACAGCTGACAGCTGGCGGCTGTCCGCTTAGGTGGACCCCGCAAACAGGAACCCGGGTTCACCTCTTCTTATCGCTCCCCAAACAGTCTTGATGGATTGTTGTTAACCATGGCTGCCACAGTAGAGCACAGCTTCGACGTGTCACGGTGTCTCGCGTTGGTAGTGAGGTTCGAGTGGCGTTGAAGAGGATGGCATGGTGACAGGACAGGTGGGCCCTGCCTCAGCTCCTGGGCGACGTCATCTACCGGCGTTTACTTGTTATCCCGGTACTACTGGGCCGGTACACCTTCCGTGCAACCCCTCGTGGTGCTGAGCTTGGGCCGAGGTACAGGATTGTACCTCATCTGGCGATTCCGCAGCACTCTGTAGGGGTAGTGCTGTTCGTACCTGAGACCACCGCGTTGCATCTTGGTTTCTACAGACGACGCAACCGCAGGTTTTGATAGAGCTGACAAGTCCTTGCAATTAGCGTTCTTCTTCGTAGACCACTCGTCTTCCACTTCCGGTTTTCCCGCAGTCTTGACTACGCGGCTGGTGGGCTTGGTTGGTGACCTTGAGACAGCTAGCCCACGGTTGTAATGGTGACTGGACTCTGCTCCGTGAAGACAGCCTGGCTGGACTGGGACAACCTCGTTAGTGACGTGAGGTGTCGGCCGGTTGACTGTACGCCAGTCACCCCTTCCGGATAACCAATTGACGAGTCCCGGGTACAAGGGGGGAGGACTTTATGTAACGTGCCTCAGACCCCGATCTTATCAGCCAGGTGGGTCATCCCCAGACCTGCTGATCTCGATCCTTGGTTCACGTGTGACTGGGAGGCTAGAACTGGTGTACCATCAGACCTGAGAAAGACAGACAACAACAAATGGCGGAAGCAAGGATATTACTCTGAGGTATAGGTAGTTGGAAACCCCAGAGCAAGGCAAGTATGCTACCCGAGTCATGCACATCAGTAAATACACACCATTGCCTCTACAGGATAATTATGAAATTACTAAACCTGACTAGGGGAGATCATTAACAATTTACTGTACAGCTCGCGACCTTGTTACCATAGGGTGACAAGATTGAACTTGACTACTGATGAGATCTGACATAAGGTCATCCTCATCATCTGACTCAGCACTTGGATCATTAGGCAGGTCAGGAATTAGACTTGCTGAAGGCAGCTCTAGTTCCTCCCTCGCGTGATAAGGTTTTAATTTATTAATGTGAATCGTTCTCTCAACTTGGTCTTCAAAAATACCTTTAATAACAAAATTAACCGGACCTTTTCTTTCAATTACTCGGTAAAGGCCCCGCCATCTAGGTGCAAGTTTCCTACTCTGATTGGCAGGAGCCGCCTCATTAACTCTCAACACAAGACCCCCGACTTTCAACTCAAGAGGTCGTACCTTTTTGTCATAATGCTGAGCATAGCGGTCTCGTGCTGTCTTGGAAGCCCTAGCTGCAATTCTCTATGCATTTTTCATCTTATTTAAAACTTCGGATGGGTAATCTTCCCCATATACAATATTATGTCTGTTAAGCAGACCTGACGGGAAATTACATGAATGCCCTGTGAACAGCAAAAGGGGTTGGGTGTTAATGGACCGATGGATGGCAGTGTTCAGAGCCAACTGGACATAGGGGAGTTGTTCGTCCCACGAATTTGCATCATGCTCTGCAAGAATTGCAAGCATATCTTTAACTGACCGGTTCGTCCGTTCTGTCATGCCGTTAGCCTGAGGGTGATAAGCCGTAGTGAATGCTGAAGTGGTTTCTATAATTTTACATACTTCTCTAAAAATATTCCCATTAAATTCCTGACCTCGGTCAGAAACTAACACTTTAGGGGGACCAAATACCGTGACAAACCTATCTAAGAACGCCTTTGCAACAGTTCGTGAATCTTTCTGAGGCAATGCAATCAGTGTGGTGTACCTGGACAGGTGGTCTACCAACACCAATACGTAACGGTTTCCTGAATGACTGTGATGCAGATCAATCAGATCAGCCCCCACCCGATCTAAAGGTTCCAAAATTTCTGGGAATTCTTGCAATGGAGCTTGTACCTTAAGGGTACCTTTCCTCCTTTGACAATGACCACAGGACTTAACGAAGTTAATGACCTCTGTTAACATACCGGGGAAGAAAAAGAGTGACTTGGCTTTCATGTGAGTTTTAAAAATCCCCGGATGACCTGCAATCTTAGACGAATGTGCGAGTTTCAACGCCGACTTCTTCAACACCTCTGGGATAACCAACTGAAAAACTGCACGATCCTGCTGTCCCTTTACATAAAATAAGACCCCATCCTTCATTTCAAAATCATGAATTGCTAAATTACGTTTCTTCGCCGGATATTTTCCTCCCTCCAAAAGTTCAATAATTTCCTTCCACCTTGGTTCGTTCATCTGGAATTCTCGCATTTTCTCACTGGAAATATTTTCAATATTAAGATTTACGTTAACAGTAGCAATGTTTCTACTCAAAGTGTCTGGTACACCATGTGATGGACCAGGCTTGTAAAGTATTTGGAATGAGTGAGCAGCTAGTTCATGAGACCAACGTGACATGCTAGGGCACTTAGTTCTTTTCTTAAAAATATGAGTCAACGCCCTGTGATCTGTATAAATGACAAAATGACGTTGGAAAAGATACGGTTCAAAGTACCTGACACTTTCTACCACAGCCAAAGCTTCCCTATCCGTTGCAGAATAGCGGACCTCCAGACCCTTAACCTTCCTGCTGAAATATGCAACTGGGTGAGGAAGATTGTCATTGTCACGTTGCATTAAGCACCCACCAATAGCTATGCCACTGGCGTCAGTGTGTACTTCCAACTCCTTATCAAAATCAGGTACTGCCAAGACTGGGGTGGTAATGAGTTGACTTTTTAATTTTGCATAAGCGTTATCATGCTCAGGTTTCCAAACGAATTTAACATTTTTCTTAGTAAGCTCAGTTAACGGTGCTGTTGTACTTGCAAAACCCTCAATGTTGCGACGGAAATATCTGGCTGCCCCCAGAAACCTTCGAACATCCTTTGCTGTCTTAGGTGTGGGCATGTCAGCAATGGCACGACAGGAGTCGGGGTCAGGTCGGATACCGTCTGTGCTCACCTGGAATCCCAGAAACTTGAATTTCTGAGATGCCAGAGTGCACTTAGTCACGTTAAGTTTGAACCCCGCCTTATCTAACAGTGCCAACGTCTCAGTCAAATCTCGTAAGTGCTCATCAAACGTCCTGGAGTAGATAACCACATCATCCAGGTACGCTAACGAGTGCCTCCCCAGGACTGGACTGAGGATATAATTAATTGCCCTCTGAAATGATGAAGGCGCTGTCTTTAACCCGAAAGGCATCCGCTTGAATTGATAAGTATGAACCCCATCAGAGAAGGCGGTCTTTTCTCTATCTTTCTCAGCGACTGGGATGGCCCAATACGTAGATTTCGCATCCAGAGTAGAAAAGTATTTGGCTGCCCCAAACTGATCTATTATTTCTTGTATCCGTGGCAAAGGATACACATCACCTTTAGTAATTTCGTTGATCTTTCGGTAGTCAACACAAAACCTATAACTACCATCCGGTTTACGTACCAGCACCACTGGCGACAACCATGGTGATGTACTAGGCTCTATCACATCCTGTCTCAACATTTTCTGACACTCATCCCTAATTACTTCCTTTGCCCGTTCCGGAAGCCTCCATTGACGGGTGTAAATAGGAGGATGGTCACCTGTAGGAATAACATGCTCGATCCTATCCAGAAGCCCGATTTGATCGTCTTCTGTTGCAAACAGTCTAGGGAATTTACGTAAAATCCCTCTCAAAAGTTTCCTATCTGACTGTTGCATATGTTGCAAATCCAGAGCCGAGATTAACTTCTCAACTTCCTGCGTATTACTATTTTTCCTTGTCTCGGTCTTGTGTTTCCCCTGTGTACTACTATCTGTAACATTAAGTGCACTACATTGTGCTGTGGTGGCTGGCATCTCCTGGCTTTGATACTGAAAAATTCCTGTATTTTCTACAATTGTAGCCTGAGTCACCCTATCACCTGCCCTGAAACGATAGGTTTTGTGCGAGAGATTGACAACTGGAATAAGGGCACCTTTATCAAGCACTGTGATCAAATGATGAGGGATCAACAACCTGTCACATCTCCCAGCCACCTGAAGGGTGGTACCTGGTGCAATGTGACGTCCCACTGATACTTTAATGAATTTAACTGAATGTGGTGGGCAACATTGTTTCACCAAGGCATGTTGCCCACATGATTTCTTCTCTGTGTCTGGAAGAGACTTAAACAACAACTTAGGGTTGTGAATGTTGTACTTCTGTTTCTTACTAATGGAAGCAATTACTGGTGGATGATCTACCATTTTAATGGGATACACTACCTGGCCCAACTTCAATCTGCACTTCCTTGCTCCCTCTTGAGCAAGAATACTTAACTCGTCCCAGAAAATCCATTCCCAACAAAATCTGACTAGGGAATGCAAGATTCTCGACAACCGTGCAATTGTGTGGGTAAGCTTCTTCCTTACCCACTTCAAAATTGAGAGTGGCCTGGCCCAAGATATTAATATGTTGACCATTCACTGCTGTTAAATGCTTCCCACAACGCTTAAGGCGTGTCTCTTTAAGTGTGCTGAAGGCTGACTTTTTAATGAGAGTTGCTTGACTTCCGGTGTCCACAAAAACTGTCAATCTCACACCTTCAACCGTCATCTCAAACGTAGGTCTGCCAGCCAACGTACTGACCTGTTCTGGGTCACCCTTGACCCGTGTGCTCGTGCACACATACCTGTAATGGCCTCGGCCATGACACCTCCAACAAATTTCATCACCAATTTTACGCGTCCCAGAAGCCCGCTGGCTACATTCCCCAGCAACTTCTGTAGAGGCGACAGTAGGAATAGGGGTAGGGGTGGAAGAGGGGTGGAGGGGAGGTGAGGAGCAAGGTGTAGGATGGAGGGGGTAGGGTGGGTAACAAGAGGGGTTGGGGGGATAAGAGGGAGGGTGAGGGCAGGCCGGGGGTGGGTTGTGGAGGGGGGTTGTAAACAGGGGGTTGTAAGGGTGGGAGTTGAGCGGGAAATGTAGTTTTCCACAATTCCAATAACGCGTCGACAAGGGGTTGGGTGGTAGTTGGCTGAGGTTGGTATGGGACTGCCAGGAATTGGGGTGGACATGGGTTGGCCTGGAGGTAAGGTTGGGGGTTGTAAGCAGGGAGGGGTGCTTGGGTAGGGAGGGGATGTTGTTGTGCGCCATGTCCCTCCATGAAGGACAAACATTTCTACAACTTAACTTCAGAACCCGTCGTCGGATCAGGGTAAAATTTTAACACACCATTTGGTTCCATAAATAACCTATAGTGGAAACACAAAACGTTTCCTAACCTCAATTCCTAGAAAAATGTTCCGTGTGTCCAAACCGGAAGTACCATTTATCGCCACCCTTCCTAATCGATTTCTCGAGCCCCAGCGAGGACCGTCGCCCGTTGACTAGGCGATGACAGATGATGGCGGCAGAGTCTCGCTGACAACGCTCCACCAATGAATGAATTTCTTTAGTCATATTATCCTCTTCTCTCATTCGTCAAATATATATGCGGACAGATGGAAATACGCAATCGGCATCGATTACTAATCATCACTTGTGAAACAAAACACTGTATACGATGTTGAACAAACTATATATGCGCACTTATAAACCACATAAAAAGGTTACGTTAATTATTAAATGATCGGACTACTAGAATAAACTTGAAAAAATGAAATTAATTTCCACCATATTTATTAGACACTCGAAGTGGATTGGTAACGCAAAAATAAAAAGAATTATAGTACGACTTTCTTGTCTGTAAATGCAAATCCAATATAAATCTTAGAAAAATTGATAATTCCCGAATTCTTTAACAAAATATACTGAAATTATACAAGTAATATTTACGCGAAAGGGACTACACTGAATTTACTGTAAATAATTTAGTTTCACCTTTGTTTTATTTATCGAAAATAATCAGTCTAGTTCACCAGCGCACAATAAATACAACATTTTACGTTAACTGAATTTCCTAAATTTTTCTTGAAAATCTTAGGCGCACTAGGAACGAATGACGTTATCGTTAATTTAACACTGGCGCGATGTTTATATCTTCAACAATTATTTTTAATTCCGTAACGCCCGACACTAACAACGGCGCTCGGACCGAATTATAAGTATTATTAGTTACCAAATTAATGTTAAATTAATTATTTACGTTACTGCATGAACTTGATGGTTATATAGCATACACTTGTTCACCGCCGGTCGCGTTGTAGAATACTGAGAAATATACACTGATAGCCGCGACGCTCACAGCTACAGAGTCGTGCTGGACCTTAAGTAAAAATTAGTAATTAATTTCCCAAAATTATAATTTAAATACTGGCGCGTAGTTGACTTGTTACTTTAACGGATTATAACACTCGCTAACCACTTGGACACGTTGGTAAGTATACAAAAATTAAAAGCGCGCTCACTGTCACGAAGCCGAATCCTCAGAAAGTTGTCTCCGCACTAATTCTTAATTAACCAAGAATTTCTTTTCTCAAAATTATAAATTAAATACCGACGTGTCGTTCGCTTATCACTTGAACTGAATATACTACTCGCGAGACACTTAGACACTTGGTTGAGCGCAAACAATTACTGGGCGCTGTCACACTGGGCGCTGAGTTAAACCGCTAGAAAATTCAGAGTCCTAATGCTAATTCGCTTAAATGACCAAAATTCGACTTTTGGTCCCTCAAAGTTCTAACTCGGATCACTTTAATCGCACACTGAATTAACCCTGACGACCCGATGATCGTATGGCCCGGCACAAAACTAGAATTTATTCCGAAATTGAGATTTTCCAAGCGACTTTGAAAAATGTCATCACAAAAATTTTCCACGATTTCACTGATTTCAATTCTTTCACAGACTTCACTTTATGCACCGCACTTCACTTGAAAACAGTAAACCACTCACCTTTTAGTAATTCTCTCAAAGAATTAATACTGCACAATACGAAAACAAAAATTCCAGACTTAACATGTAAAACAAATACTTAGAAAAAATAATACCACTTATATACGAGAATTACGTAAACGAGGGGGAACACTTAACTAACGAAGGGATACTTAACCTGAAAGGAAACTTAATATACAGGGAACTTAATTTAGTACTTATGGAAATTTCGATTTAACCTATAACCGTCCCGTCCCGGCCCGCCCTGTCGCTTTTCCAAGCCTAGGTAACCACATCCACCTAGATGCCGACAGTACCAAATAATCCTGTCCTTCGCGGTCAACGGTTAGACTAGATAGCGGAACAACCGACGGATCTAACTGTCCGACACCACCGTTATTCCGTTGCTAGAGAATCTACTAGGCCATCCCTCAGTGAACTTCATGGCTGTACCGTAAAAATCTAGCGATTGGGTCGCCTAACACGCCCTCGGGGATAGTAATTAGCGTCCTAATACTTCCCCGCCCCGACAATTCGACACCTAGAATTGTTGCTGCGAAAACCACCACGCAGCACCCTTGTCCGTAGTTGCAGAGGGTCGAGAAAAATAATACCCTGTCCAACTACCCAAGGCGGCCTCCACACTTAACTGCCTGCTAGCGCATACACTTAGTGACCGTAATTAAACTTACCAGCCCCTCACGACCCTAGAATCGCCTACTCTATGCGAATCGCACCACATAGGATTACCGTCGGCTCTATCTCATGGGCCCCGGCTGCACCCTCACCACATAACATAACCGAACGGACAAGCGCGTGAGGCTTCAATAATCGTCAAGAAATTATTGAAACACCGCTGCTACCATTGTAATGACCGCTTTACCCTGTTGTAATAACCGCGGCCTCTATTGTAATAACCCAATGTTCCCCAGTATTAATCTTGTTATCTTGTTATCTCTCGTGATCGTAATATACGCTCTCTGTTGTAAATCTCTGTCTCTCTTCACTCAATACCCCAGCTTAACACTGTTACAGTCCAGCATGACCCTTCACTGGACGGCCACGTATGTAAGAGGAATATTAAAAGAGGAAGATACCCCAAGGACAAGGGTTATTAGTTACCAAATTATAACAAAACACATTTGCACTGCCACCACCTTCCCGACCAACCATACCTGAATGTGACTATCACCGATCCCCCAGGAAGGCAAGGAATCAGTAACCATGGGACTCCGGGTAATATGAATCTCAGTAATAAATTTTGGAAAATTAGTTTGTGTAATTTAAGTTACTAATTTAAATCCAAGGGCAACTTTAGTATCGATTAATTGTAGGAGAACCTGGGGGCTTCCAATACAACACCTAAAAATGACAAAGTAGCAAAATATATCAAATGGGAGTTAAGTGAATACCACTGGACAAGCTATACAATTTATTTTATCAAACATGTAAATTAAGACAATTTGAACACATAACCTATTCTATTTCCCTAGAGGCACAATGGATATTTATTGAGGGCACGAAACTCAAGTGCTACTATACCTTAAAATACCCGCACCACGGCCAAGATGTTGATGGCTGCCCTCAGCCCCTAGGATACAGGCTTGCGGCCCTGTTCCTAATACACTCCCAACACACACTGATGAAATTTTGTTTTACCAACTTATTGCTGGGAAGGATTACTCCTCCCACCATCTAATACAGCCCCAGGGCTCCACCCATTATTTTGGCAATGGCCAACCATTTAACACGTAGGCCTGAGGTCTGGCTCTCTAGGGCCAATAAGGACTTGGCCCTTATCTCAGGCCAATCACCTTCACTGATCTGCCGTGGAAAGCTACATGAATTCCTGAAGATTGAGTCAGCTCTCCCCAGCTATGAGAAGGGAAACAAGGCGCCACTATGGAACCCCAGTGCACCTGCGAGCAATGTTTACAAAACTGATAAATTATGTTCAAGCCTGTCTCCTCTAAGATACGAGTAGGGACATTTGACTCTGCCTGGTATGGGGATGGGACCGGTGAGAGGGGAAGAGAGGGGATGAGAGGGGGATGGAGAGGGAAATATCTGAGTGGGGAAGTTGAGTGGGAGAAGCCAAGGTATCCACTACCACCCCCAGGTCAACCTCTTGACCCTGACAAATGGGCGACAGGGGGTGGGGGGGAAGAGGAGGATACGAATGACGGCCAAGGGGAGGGGAGAAGGAAGGAGGGGAGAGGGAGAAGGAAAGGAGGGGAGAAGGAGAAGGAAAGGAAGGGAGAAGGAAAGGAGGGAGAAGGGAGAACTAATGATCTGAGCCCCAGATCATTACAGTGTTGGGAGTGGTGGTGGTGTTGGGAGCGGTGGTATGTGTTGGGAGTGGTGTTGGGAGTTGTGGTGGTGTTGAGAGTGGTGTTGCTGTTGGGAGTGGTTGTGATGTTGGAGTGGTGGTGGTGGTGTCGGGAGTGGTGGTGATGTAGGGAGTGGTTGTGGTGCTGGGAGTGGTTGTGGTGTTGGGAGTGGTTGTGGTGTTGGGAGTGGTGGTGGTGTCGGAAGTGGTGGTGGTGTTGGGAGTGGTTGTGGTGTTGGGAGTGGTTGTGGTGTTGGGAGTGGTGGTGGTCTTGGGAGTAGTAATGGTGTTGGGAGTGGTTGTGGTGTTGGGTGTGGTATGGTGTTGGGAGTAGTAATGGTGTTGGGAGTGGTGGTGGTCTTGGGAGTGGTGGTGATGTTGGGAGTAGTAGTGGTGTTGGGAGTGGTGGTGGTGTTGGGAGTGGTTGTGGTGTTTGGAGTGGTGGTGGTGTTGGGAGTGGTTGTGGTGTTGGGAGTGGTGGTGGTGTTGGGAGTGGTGGTGGTGTTGGGAGTGGTGGTGGTGTTGGGAGTGGTGGTAGTGTTGGGAGTTGTGGTGGTGTTGGGAGTGGTGTTGGTGTTGGGATTGGTTGTGGTGTTGGGAGTGGTGGTGGTGTCGGGAGTGGTGGTGGTGTTGGGAGTGGTTGTGGTGCTGGGAGCGGTTGTGGTGTTGGGAGTGGTTGTGGTGTTGAGAGTGGTGGTGGTGACGGGAGTGGTGGTGGTGTTGGGAGTGGTTGTGGTGTTGGGAGTGGTTGTGGTGTTGGGAGTGGTTGTGGTGGTGTTGGTGTTGGGAGTGGTGGTGGTGTTGGGAGTGGTTGTGGTGTTGGGAGTGGTGGTGGTGTTGGGAGTAGTAATGGTGTTGGGAGTGGTGGTGGTGTTGGGAGTGGTGGTGATGTTGGGAGTGGTGGTGGTGTTGGGAGTGGTTGTGGTGGTGTTGGGAGTGGTGGTGGTGTTTGCAGTGGTGGTGGTGATGGGAGTGGTTGTGGTGTTGGGAGTGGTTGTGGTGGTGTTGGTGTTGGGAGTGGTTGTGGTGTTGTTTGTGGTGGTGGTGTTGGGAGTAGTAATGGTGTTGGGAGTGGTGGTGGTGTTGGGAGTGGTGGTGATGTTGGGAGTGGTGGTGGTGTTGGGAGTGGTTGTGGTGGTGTTGGGAGTGGTTGTGGTGTTGGGAGTGGTTGTGGTGTTGGGAGTGGTGGTGGTGTTGGGAGTGGTGGTGGTGTTGGGAGTGGTGGTGGTGTTGGGAGTGGTGGTGGTGTTGGGAGTGGTTGTGGTGGTGTTGGGAGTGGTGGTGGTGTTGGAAGTGGTGGTGGTGTTGGGAGTGGTAGTGGTGTTGGGAGTGGTGGTGGAATTGAGAGTGGTGGTGGTGTTGGGAGTGGTTGTGGTGTTGGGAGTGGTGGTGGTGTTGGCAGTGGTGGTGGTGGTGTTGGGAGTTGTAATGGTGTTGGGATTGGTGGTGGTGTTGGGAGTGGTGGTGGTGTTGGGGGTGGTTGTGGTGGTGTTGGTGTTGGGAGTGGTTGTGGTGGTGTTGGTGTTGGGAGTGGTTGTGGTGGTGTTGGTGTTGGGAGTGGTAGTGGTGTTGGGAGTGGCTGTGGTGTTGGGAGTGGTGGTGGTGATGGGAGTTGTAATGGTGTTGGGAGTGGTGGTGGTGTTGGGAGTGGTGATGGTGATGGGAGTGGTGGTGGTGTTGGTGTTGGGAGTGGTGGTGGTGTCGGGAGTGGTGGTGGTGTTGGGAGTGGTTGTGGTGTTGGGAGTGGTTGTGGTGGTGTTGGTGTTGGGAGTGGTGGTGGTGTTGGGAGTGGTGGTGTTGTTGGGAGTGGTGGTGGTGTTGGGAGTGGTTGTGGTGTTGGGAGTGGTTGTGGTGTTGGGAGTGGTGGTGGTGTTGGGAGTGGTTGTGGTGTTGGGATGTGGTGGTGGAGGTTTTGGGAGTGGGTATGGTGTTGGGAGTGGTTGTGGTGTTGGGAGTGGTTGTGATGTTGGGATTTGGTGGTGGTGTTGGGAGTGGTTGTGGTGTTGGGAGTGGTTGTGGTGTTGGGAGTGGTGGTGGTGTTGGGAGTAGTAATGGTGTTGGTAGTAGTTGTGGTGTTGGGAGTGGTAGTGGTGTTGGGAGTAGTAATGGTGTTGTGAGTGGTGGTGGTGTTGGGAGTGGTGGTGATGTTGGGAGTGGTGGTGGTGTTGGGAGTGGTGGTGGTGTTGGGAGTTGTGGTGGTGTTGGGAGTGGTGTTGGTGTTGGGATTGGTTGTGGTGTTGGGAGTGGTGGTGGTGTCGGGAGTGGTGGTGGTGTTGGGAGTGGTTGTGGTGCTCGCAGCGGTTGTGGTGTTGGGAGTGGTTGTGGTGTTGAGAGTGGTGATGGTGTCGGGAGTGGTGGTGGTGTTGGGAGTGGTTGTGGTGTTGGGAGTGGTTGTGGTGGTGTTGGTGTTGGGAGTGGTGGTGGTGTTGGGAGTGGTTGTGGTGTTGGGAGTGGTGGTGGTGTTGGGAGTAGTAATGGTGTTGGGAGTGGTGGTGGTGTTGGGAGTGGTGGTGATGTTGGGAGTGGTGGTGTTGTTGGGAGTGGTGGTGGTGTTGGGAGAGGTTGTGGTGTTGGGAGTGTTGTGGTGTTGGGAGTGGTGGTGGTGTTGGGAGTGGTTGTGGTGTTGGGAGTGGTTGTGGTGTTGGGAGTGGTGGTGGTGTTGGGAGTGGTGGTGGTGTTGGGAGTGGTGGTGGTGTTGGGAGTGGTGGTGGTGTTGGGAGTGGTTGTGGTGGTGTTGGGAGTGGTGGTGGTGTTGGAAGTGGTGGTGGTGTTGGGAGTGGTAGTGGTGTTGGGAGTGGTGGTGGTATTGAGAGTGGTGGTGGTGTTGGGAGTGGTTGTGGTGTTGGGAGTGGTGGTGGTGTTGGCAGTGGTGGTGGTGGTGTTCGGAGTTGTAATGGTGTTGGGATTGGTGGTGGTGTTGGGAGTGGTGGTGGTGTTGGGAGTGGTTGTGGTGGTGTTGGTGTTGGGAGTGGTTGTGGTGGTGTTGGTGTTGGGAGTGGTAGTGGTGTTGGGAGTGGCTGTGGTGTTGGGAGTGGTGGTGGTGATGGGAGTTGTAATGGTGTTGGGAGTGGTGGTGGTGTTGGGAGTGGTGATGGTGATGGGAGTGGTGGTGGTGTTGGTGTTGGGAGTGGTGGTGGTGTTGGGAGTGGTTGTGGTGTTGGGAGTGGTGGTGGTGTTGGGAGTAGTAATGGTGTTGGGAGTGGTGGTGATGTTGGGAGTGGTGGTGATGTTGGGAGTGGTGGTGGTGTTGGGAGTGGTTGTGGTGGTGTTGGGAGTGGTGGTGGTGTTTGCAGTGGTGGTGGTGTCGGGAGTGGTGGTGGTGTTGGGAGTGGTTGTGGTGCTGGGAGCGGTTGTGGTGTTGGGAGTGGTTGTGGTGTTGAGAGTGGTGATGGTGTCGGGAGGGGTGGTGGTGTTGGGAGTGGTTGTGGTGGTGTTGGTGTTGGGAGTGGTGGTGGTGTTGGGAGTGGTTGTGGTGTTGGGAGTGGTGGTGGTGTTGGGAGTAGTAATGGTGTTGGGAGTGGTGGTGGTGTTGGGAGTGGTGGTGATGTTGGGAGTGGTGGTGTTGTTGGGAGTGGTGGTGGTGTTGGGAGTGGTTGTGGTGTTGGGAGTGGTTGTGGTGTTGGGAGTGGTGGTGGTGTTGGGAGTGGTTGTGGTGTTGGGAGTGGTTGTGGTGTTGGGAGTGGTGGTGGTGTTGGGAGTGGTGGTGGTGTTGGGAGTGGTGGTGGTGGTGGTGTTGGGAGTGGTTGTGGTGGTGTTGGGAGTGGTGGTGGTGTTGGAAGTGGTGGTGGTGTTGGGAGTGGTAGTGGTGTTGGGAGTGGTGGTGGTATTGAGAGTGGTGGTGGTATTGGGAGTGGTTGTGGTGTTGGGAGTGGTGGTGGTGTTGGCAGTGGTGGTGGTGGTGTTGGGAGTTGTAATGGTGTTGGGATTGGTGGTGGTGTTGGGAGTGGTGGTGGTGTTGGGAGTGGTTGTGGTGGTGTTGGTGTTGGGAGTGGTTGTGGTGGTGTTGGTGTTGGGAGCGGTAGTGGTGTTGGGAGTGGCTGTGGTGTTGGGAGTGGTGGTGGTGATGGGAGTTGTAATGGTGTTGGGAGTGGTGGTGGTGTTGGGAGTGGTGATGGTGATGGGAGTGGTGGTGGTGTTGGTGTTGGGAGTGGTGGTGGTGTCGGGAGTGGTGGTGGTGTTGGTGTTGGGAGTGGTTGTGGTGTTGGGAGTGGTTGTGGTGGTGTTGGTGTTGGGAGTGGTGGTGGTGTTGGGAGTGGTGGTGTTGTTGGGAGTGGTGGTGGTGTTGGGAGTGGTTGTGGTGTTGGGAGTGGTTGTGGTGTTGGGAGTGGTGGTGGTGTTGGGAGTGGTTGTGGTGTTGGGATGTGGTGGTGGAGGTTTTGGGAGTGGGTATGGTGTTGGGAGTGGTTGTGGTGTTGGGAGTGGTTGTGATGTTGGGATTTGGTGGTGGTGTTGGGAGTGGTTGTGGTGTTGGGAGTGGTTGTGGTGTTGGGAGTGGTGGTGGTGTTGGGAGTAGTAATGGTGTTGGGAGTAGTTGTGGTGTTGGGAGTGGTAGTGGTGTTGGGAGTAGTAATGGTGTTGTGAGTGGTGGTGGTGTTGGGAGTGGTGGTGATGTTGGGAGTGGTGGTGGTGTTGGGAGTGGTGGTGGTGTTGGGAGTGGTGGTGGTGTTGGGAGTTGTGGTGGTGTTGGGAGTGGTGTTGGTGTTGGGATTGGTTGTGGTGTTGGGAGTGGTGGTGGTGTCGGGAGTGGTGGTGGTGTTGGGAGTGGTTGTGGTGCTGGGAGCGGTTGTGGTGTTGGGAGTGGTTGTGGTGTTGAGAGTGGTGATGGTGTCGGGAGTGGTGGTGGTGTTGGGAGTGGTTGTGGTGTTGGGAGTGGTTGTGGTGTTGGGAGTGGTTGTGGTGGTGTTGGTGTTGGGAGTGGTGGTGGTGTTGGGAGTGGTGGTGGTGTTGGGAGTGGTGGTGGTGTTGGGAGTAGTAATGGTGTTGGGAGTGGTGGTGATGTTGGGAGTGGTGGTGATGTTGGGAGTGGTGGTGGTGTTGGGAGTGGTTGTGGTGGTGTTGGGAGTGGTGGTGGTGTTTGCAGTGGTGGTGGTGATGGGAGTGGTTGTGGTGTTGGGAGTGGTTGTGGTGGTGTTGGTGTTGGGAATGGTTGTGGTGTTGTTTGTGGTGGTGGTGTTGGGAGTAGTAATGGTGTTGGGAGTGGTGGTGGTGTTGGGAGTGGTGGTGATGTTGGGAGTGGTGGTGGTGTTGGGAGTGGTGGTGGTGTTGGGAGTGGTGGTGGTGTTGGGAGTTGTGGTGGTGTTGGGAGTGGTGTTGGTGTTGGGATTGGTTGTGGTGTTGGGAGTGGTGGTGGTGTCGGGAGTGGTGGTGGTGTTGGGAGTGGTTGTGGTGCTGGGAGCGGTTGTGGTGTTGGGAGTGGTTGTGGTGTTGAGAGTGGTGATGGTGTCGGGAGTGGTGGTGGTGTTGGGAGTGGTTGTGGTGTTGGGAGTGGTTGTGGTGTTGGGAGTGGTTGTGGTGGTGTTGGTGTTGGGAGTGGTGGTGGTGTTGGGAGTGGTTGTGGTGTTGGGAGTGGTGGTGGTGTTGGGAGTAGTAATGGTGTTGGGAGTGGTGGTGATGTTGGGAGTGGTGGTGATGTTGGGAGTGGTGGTGGTGTTGGGAGTGGTTGTGGTGGTGTTGGGAGTGGTGGTGGTGTTTGCAGTGGTGGTGGTGATGGGAGTGGTTGTGGTGTTGGGAGTGGTTGTGGTGGTGTTGGTGTTGGGAGTGGTTGTGGTGTTGTTTGTGGTGGTGGTGTTGGGAGTAGTAATGGTGTTGGGAGTGGTGGTGGTGTTGGGAGTGGTGGTGATGTTGGGAGTGGTGGTGGTGTTGGGAGTGGTTGTGGTGGTGTTGGGAGTGGTTGTGGTGTTGGGAGTGGTTGTGGTGTTGGGAGTGGTGGTGGTGTTGGTTGTGGTGGTGGTGTTGGGAGTGGTGGTGGTGTTGGGAGTGGTTGTGGTGGTGTTGGGAGTGGTGGTGGTGTTGGAAGTGGTGGTGGTGTTGGGAGTGGTGGTAGTGTTGGGAGTGGTGGTGGTATTGAGAGTGGTGGTGGTGTTGGGAGTGGTTGTGGTGTTGGGAGTGGTGGTGGTGTTGGCAGTGGTGGTGGTGGTGTTGGGAGTTGTAATGGTGTTGGGATTGGTGGTGGTGTTGGGAGTGGTGGTGGTGTTGGGAGTGGTTGTGGTGGTGTTGGTGTTGGGAGTGGTTGTGGTGGTGTTGGTGTTGGGAGTGGTAGTGGTGTTGGGAGTGGCTGTGGTGTTGGGAGTGGTGGTAGTGATGGGAGTTGTAATGGTGTTGGGAGTGGTGGTGGTGTTGGGAGTGGTGATGGTGATGGGAGTGGTGGTGGTGTTGGTGTTGGGAGTGGTGGTGGTGTCGGGAGTGGTGGTGGTGTTGGTGTTGGGAGTAGTTGTGGTGTTGGGAGTGGTTGTGGTGGTGTTGGTGTTGGGAGTGGTGGTGGTGTTGGGAGTGGTGGTGTTGTTGGGAGTGGTGGTGGTGTTGGGAGTGGTTGTGGTGTTGGGAGTGGTTGTGGTGTTGGGAGTGGTGGTGGTGTTGGGAGTGGTTGTGGTGTTGGGATGTGGTGGTGGAGGTTTTGGGAGTGGTGGTTGTGTTGGGAGTGGTTGTGGTGTTGGGAGTGGTTGTGATGTTGGGATTTGGTGGTGGTGTTGGGAGTGGTTGTGGTGTTGGGAGTGGTTGTGGTGTTGGGAGTGGTGGTGGTGTTGGGAATAGTAATGGTGTTGGGAGTAGTTGTGGTGTTGGGAGTGGTAGTGGTGTTGGGAGTAGTAATGGTGTTGTGAGTGGTGGTGGCGTTGGGAGTTGTGGTGATGTTGGGAGTAGTAGTGGTGTTGGGAGTGGTGGTGGTGCTGGGAGTGGTTGTGGTGTTTGGAGTTGTTGTGGTTTGGGAGTGGTGGTGGTGTTGGGAGTGGTGATGGTGTTGGGAGTGGTTGTGGTGTTGGGAGTGGTGGTGGTGTTGGGAGTGGTGATGGTGTTGGTGTTGGGAGTGGTGGTGGTGTCGGGAGTGGTAGTGGTGGTGTTGGTGTTGGGAGTGGTTGTGGTGTTGGCAGTGGTGGTGGTGTTAGGAGTGGTGATGGTGTTGGTGTTGGGAGTGGTGGTGGTATCGGGAGTGGTGTTGATGTTGGGAGTGGTTGTGGTGGTGTTGGTGTTGGGAGTGGTGGTGGTGTTGGGAGTGGTTGTGGTGTTGGGAGAGGTGGTGGTGTTGGGAGTAGTTGTGGTGTTGGGAGTGGTGGTAGTGTTGGGAGTGGTTGTGGTGTTGGGAGTGGTGGTGGTGTTGGGAGTGGTTGTGGTGTTGGGAGTGGTGGTGGTGTTGGGAGTGGTGGTGGTGTTGGGAGTGGTTGTGGTGTTGGGATGTGGTGGTGTTGGTGTTGGGAGTGGTTATGGTGTTGGGAGTGGTTGTGGTGTTGGGAGTGGTTGTGGTGTATGGAGCGGTAGTGGTATTGGGAGTGGTTGTGGTGTTGGGAGTGGTGGTTGTGTTGAGAGTAGTAATGGTGTTGGGAGTGGTTGTGGTGTTGGGAGTGGTGGTGGTGTTGGGAGTAGTAATGGTGTTGGGAGTGGTGGTGGTGTTGGGAGTGGTGGTGATGTTGGGAGTAGTAGTGGTGTTGGGAGAGGTGGTGGTGTTGGGAGTGGTTGTGGTGTTTGGAGTGGTTGTGGTTTGGGAGTGGTGGTGGTGTTGGGAGTGGTGATGGTGTTCGGAGTGGTTGTGGTGTTGGGAGTGGTGGTGGTGTTGGGAGTGGTGATGGTGTTGGTGTTGGAAGTGGTGGTGGTGTCGGGAGTGGTAGTGGTGTTGGTGTTGGGAGTGGTTGTGGTTTGGGAGTGGTGGTGGTGTTGGGAGTGGTGATGGTGTTGGGAGTGGTTGTGGTGTTGGGAGTGGTGGTGGTGTTGGGAGTGGTGGTGATGTTGGGAGTAGTAGTGGTGTTGGGAGTGGTGGTGGTGTTGGAAGTTGTGGTGGTGTTGGGAGTGGTTGTGGTGTTTGGAGTGGTGGTGGTGTTGGGAGTGGTGGTGGTGTTGGGAGTGGTTGTGGTGTTTGGAGTGGTTGTGGTTTGGGAGTGGTGGTGGTGTTGGGAGTGGTGATGGTGTTGGGAGTGGTGATGGTGTTGGTGTTGGGAGTGGTTGTGGTGTTGGGAGTGGTGGTGGTGTCGGAAGTGGTGGTGGTGTTGGGAGTGGTTGTGGTGTTGGGAGTGGTTGTGGTGTTGGGAGTGGTGGTGGTCTTGGGAGTAGTAATGGTGTTGGGAGTGGTTGTGGTGTTGGGTGTGGTATGGTGTTGGGAGTAGTAATGGTGTTGGGAGTGGTGGTGGTGTTGGGAGTGGTGGTGATGTTTTGAGTAGTAGTGGTGTTGGGAGTGGTGGTGGTGTTGGGAGTGGTTGTGGTGTTTGGAGTGGTGGTGGTGTTGGGAGTGGTTGTGGTGTTGGGAGTGGTGGTGGTGTTGGGAGTGGTGGTGGTGTTGGGAGTGGTGGTGGTGTTGGGAGTGGTGGTGGTGTTGGGAGTTGTGGTGGTGTTGGGAAAAGTGTTGGTGTTGGGATTGGTTGTGGTGTTGGGAGTGGTGGTGGAGTCGGGAGTGGTGGTGGTGTTGGGAGTGGTTGTGGTGCTGGGAGCGGTTGTGGTGTTGGGAGTGGTTGTGGTGTTGGGAGTGGTGGTGGTGTCGGGAGTGGTGGTGGTGTTGGGAGTGGTTGTGGTGTTGGGAGTGGTTGTGGTGTTGGGAGTGGTTGTGGTGGTGTTGGTGTTGGGAGTGGTGGTGGTGTTGGGAGTGGTTGTGGTGTTGGGAGTGGTGGTGGTGTTTGCAGTGGTGGAGGTGATGGGAGTGGTTGTGGTGTTGGGAGTGGTTGTGGTGGTGTTGGTGTTGGGAGTGGTTGTGGTGTTGTTTGTGGTGGTGGTGTTGAGAGTAGTAATGGTGTTGGGAGTGGTGGTGGTGTTGGAAGTGGTGGTGATGTTGGGAGTGGTGGTGGTGTTGGGAGTGGTTGTGGTGGTGTTGGGAGTGGTGGTGGTGTTGGGAGTGGTTGTGGTGTTGGGAGTGGTGGTGGTGTTGGGAGTGGTGGTGGTGTTGGGAGTGGTGGTGGTGTTGGGAGTGGTGGTGGTGTTGGGAGTGGTTGTGGTGGTGTTGGGAGTGGTGGTGGTGTTGGAAGTGGTGGTGGTGTTGGGAGTGGTGGTGGTGTTGGGAGTGGTGGTGGTATTGAGAGTGGTGGTGGTGTTGGGAGTGGTTGTGGTGTTGGGAGTGGTGGTGGTGTTGGCAGTGGTGGTGGTGGTGTTGGGAGTTGTAATGGTGTTGGGATTGGTGGTGGTGTTGGTAGTGGTGGTGGTGTTGGGAGTGGTTGTGGTGGTGTTGGGAATGGTAGTGGTGTTGGGAGTGGCTGTGGTGTTGGGAGTGGTGGTGGTGATGGGAGTTGCAATGGTGTTGGGAGTGGTGGTGGTGATGGGAGTGGTGGTGGTGTTGGTGTTGGGAGTGGTGGTGGTGTCGGGAGTGGTGGTGGTGTTGGTGTTGGGAGTGGTTGTGGTATTGGGAGTGGTTGTGGTGGTGTTGGTGTTGGGAGTGGTGGTGGTGTTGGTAGTGGTGGTGTTGTTGGGAGTGGTGGTGGTGTTGGGAGTGGTAGTGGTGTTGGGAGTGGTTGTGGTGTTGGGAGTGGTGGTGGTGTTGGGAATGGATGTGGTGTTGGGATGTGGTGGTGGAGGTTTTGGGAGTGGTTATGGTGTTGGGAGTGGTTGTGGTGTTGGGAGTGGTTGTGATGTTGGGATTTGGTGGTGGTGTTGGGAGTGGTTGTGGTGTTGGGAGTGGTTGTGGTGTTGGGAGTAGTGGTGGTGTTGGGAGTAGTAATGGTGTTGGGAGTAGTTGTGGTGTTGGGAGTGGTAGTGGTGTTGGGAGTAGTAATGGTGTTGTGAGTGGTGGTGGTGTTGGGAGTGGTGGTGATGTTGGGAGTAGTAGTGGTGTTGGGAGTGGTGGTGGTGCTGGGAGTGGTTGTGGTGTTTGGAGTTGTTGTGGTTTGGGAGTGGTGGTGGTGTTGGGAGTGGTTGTGGTGTTGGGAGTGGTGGTGGTGTTGGGAGTGGTTGTGGTGTTGGGATTTGGTGGTGGAGGTTTTGGGAGTGGTTATGGTGTTGGGAGTGGTTGTGGTGTTGGTAGTGGTTGTGATGTTGGGATTTGGTGGTGGTGTTGGGAGTGGTTGTGGTGTTGGGAGTGGTTGTGGTGTTGGGAGTGGTGGTGGTGTTGGGAGTAGTAATGGTGTTGTGAGTGGTGGTGGTGTTGGGAGTGGTGGTGATGTTGGGAGTAGTAGTGGTGTTGGGAGTGGTGGTGGTACTGGGAGTGGTTGTGGTGTTTGGAGTTGTTGTGGTTTGGGAGTGGTGGTGGTGTTGGGAGTGGTGATGGTGTTGGGAGTGGTTGTGGTGTTGGGAGTGGTGGTGGTGTTGGGAGTGGTGATGGTGTTGGTGTTGGGAGTGGTGGTGGTGTCGGGAGTGGTAGTGGTGGTGTTGGTGTTGGGAGTGGTTGTGGTGTTGGCAGTGGTGGTGGTGTTAGGAGTGGTGATGGTGTTGGTGTTGGGAGTGGTGGTGGTATCGGGAGTGGTGGTGGTGTTGGGAGTGGTTGTGGTGGTGTTGGTGTTGGGAGTGGTGGTGGTGTTGGGAGTGGTTGTGGTGTTGGGAGAGGTGGTGGTGTTGGGAGTAGTTGTGGTGTTGGGAGTGGTGGTAGTGTTGGGAGTGGTTGTGGTGTTGGGAGTGGTGGTGATGTTGGGAGTGGTGGTGGTGTTGGGAGTGGTTGTGGTGTTGGGATGTGGTGGTGTTGGTGTTGGGAGTGGTTATGGTGTTGGGAGTGGTTGTGGTGTTGGGAGTGGTTGTGGTGTATGGAGCGGTAGTGTATTTGGGAGTGGTTGTGGTGTTGGGAGTGGTGGTTGTGTTGAGAGTAGTAATGGTGTTGGGAGTGGTTGTGGTGTTGGTAGTGGTGATGGTGTTGGGAGTAGTAATGGTGTTGGGAGTGGTGGTGGTGTTGGGAGTGGTGGTGATGTTGGGAGTAGTAGTGGTGTTGGGAGTGGTGGTGGTGTTGGGAGTGGTTGTGGTGTTTGGAGTGGTTGTGGTTTGGGAGTGGTGGTGGTGTTGGGAGTGGTGATGGTGTTCGGAGTGGTTGTGGTGTTGGGAGTGGTGGTGGTGTTGGGAGTGGTGATGGTGTTGGTGTTGGAAGTGGTGGTGGTGTCGGGAGTGGTAGTGGTGTTGGTGTTGGGAGTGGTTGTGGTTTGGGAGTGGTGGTGGTGTTGGGAGTGGTGATGGTGTTGGGAGTGGTTGTGGTGTTGGGAGTGGTGGTGGTGTTGGGAGTGGTGGTGATGTTGGGAGTAGTAGTGGTGTTGGGAGTGGTGGTGGTGTTGGAAGTGGTGGTGGTGTTGGGAGTGGTTGTGGTGTTTGGAGTGGTGGTGGTGTTGGGAGTGGTGGTGGTGTTGGGAGTGGTTGTGGTGTTTGGAGTGGTTGTGGTTTGGGAGTGGTGGTGGTGTTGGGAGTGGTGATGGTGTTGGTGTTGGGAGTGGTTGTGGTGTTGGGAGTGGTGGTGGTGTCGGAAGTGGTGGTGGTGTTGGGAGTGGTTGTGGTGTTGGGAGTGGTTGTGGTGTTGGGAGTGGTGGTGGTCTTGGGAGTAGTAATGGTGTTGGGAGTGGTTGTGGTGTTGGGTGTGGTATGGTGTTGGGAGTAGTAATGGTGTTGGGAGTGGTGGTGGTGTTGGGAGTGGTGGTGATGTTGGGAGTAGTAGTGGTGTTGGGAGTGGTGGTGATGTTGGGAGTGGTTGTGGTGTTTGGAGTGGTGGTGGTGTTGGGAGTGGTTGTGGTGTTGGGAGTGGTGGTGGTGTTGGGAGTGGTGGTGGTGTTGGGAGTGGTGGTGGTGTTGGGAGTGTTGGTGGTGTTGGGAGTTGTGGTGGTGTTGGGAGTGGTGTTGGTGT